>NW_026705858.1:300000-400796 GCF_029867415.1 Vicia villosa | reverse complement strand
GTTTTGACTTCATGACCACTATACCCTTCAACGCCATGTTTGTTTAAAACTCTTGTGTGTGCATTCATGCATTCATGCATCATTCATTAATAAACAACTAAAAACAAAAAGAGTCTTTTTCGAGTCGTTTTTCAAGGAAACTAAATAACGAACGTTTTGAACTTCATAGAAAGAGAGAAACGGAGAAAGGACTTAAGGATCTATACCATGGATTACGGAAGAAAGAGAGCTAGGAAATACACCTTCAAGATTCCCCAGGTCGAGGAACTGGGAAAGCTCGGAAAACTGGTGGTCAACCCCCAGGCTTTCAAGGAGAAGTATGGAAAACTTCTGCCTTTGCTCAATACCAACATTGTGGATGGGATCCTTCCCACCTTGGTACAGTTTTACGATCCAACGTATCACTGCTTCACCTTTCCAGATTATCAGCTCATGCCTACGTTAGAGGAGTACTCTCGTCTGATTGGAATACCCGTGTACGCGCAAGATCCGTACTCCGGTTTGGAAAAGAATCCTGACGACATTATCATTGCTGCAACTACTCCTTTGAACGTAGTCGACATCAGAACTCATATGGTGAGTAGAGGAGGAATTCAAGGATTGCCCTCCAAATTCCTGTTTGATCAAGCTCGGTACTTCGTCAGCATCCAAGATATGAGCGCTTTTGAGGAAGTCTTGGCTTTGCTTATCTACGGATTGTTTTTGTTCCCTAACATTAACGATTTCGTCGACATCAACGCAATTAAGATCTTCTTAATTGGAAATCCAGTTCCAACCTTGCTTGCGGATGCTTATCACTCTGTGCATTCAAGAAACCTGCAGCGAGGAGGATTAATCACATGCTGCGTACCGTTGTTATACGAATGGTTCGTTTCGCACCTGCCAAAGTCTAGCACTTTCTGGAACATGAGGGATGGCCTTTACTGGTCACAGAAAATCATGTCTCTCACTCATACAGACATTGATTGGTGTAGTCCTGACAACGACGAAACCAAGATCATCTTCAGTTGCGGAAGTTTTCCCAACGTACCCCTTATTGGAACTAAGGGAGGAATCAGTTACAATCCAGCTTTAGCCCGTCGTCAATACGGCTATCCCATGAAAAATATACCAAGTAACATTCAATTGGAGGGTCTGTTCTTCAAGAACATCGACGATCATGGCAACATGCTGAAGAAGGAAATTGTCCAAGCCTGGCGTCTTGTTCACAGCAAAGGGAGAAGATTGTTAGGAAAACATCTTTGCATCTCCCTGGATCCTTACCTTCAATGGGTACGCGTCAGAGCATTCAAGCTCAGGATGCCATATCAACATCAAGAACCTATTCCCCTAAGGGAACCAATTTACCTTTTCTCCACCGATGTTGAAAAACTGCAAGCGGCATTAAACAAGGTATGCCAAGAAAGGAATGCTTGGAGGAACAAGTATCGAATTGTCAACACGGAAAATGTTGAAATTCAAAACATCCTAAGAAGGAAGGATGAGTTACTTGAAGTGCTCGATCGACAAGTGACACAATCATCACTTTCTCATCATATCCCTCCTGCTTCCTGGATCATCGATCAGCTCACGTCAGAGAACGCTCAGCTCAAGAAACAGAAGAAGATGTTAGAACGTGAAGTCGGCTCTTCATCAAAGTTTTAGAGTCCTTTCTCTCAGTTTCTCTGTATTTCCATTTTCAAAGTGTGTAAAAACGGCGTTTTCGCTTAATTAATAAAAGTTTGATGTTTCATAACGTAATTATGGTGTTTCCTTGAAAAATATTAACTTAATTGCATATCATACATCGCTTTAGTCGTACGCACTGACACGAGAATTGTCGCGGATCTAATAGTCACTTTCCTTTCTCCAGAAAGAGAGGAGGAGAAGGAGGTGAACCAAGACTTTCAAGCTGTCTCATCCATACAACACTCGTTCAAGTCGCAAGAAAAGAATGGAAGACTTTGAGCAAGAGAATGAAGAACTCAGAGAAGAGATTAATACTCTCAAAGGTACTGTTGAAAGACTCAATAGTATGGTAGAAGCCCTGGTAGTTGCGCAGAATCGACCAACGCCAGAAGAACCACAAAGGACTGTGGTTTCCGAGATTGTTTCTACTCCTATTCCTCAGTATACCATGCCGCCTGATCGACCTTGGGGCATGCCGTATAACTTTACTCCAGAAGGGTACATACCTCCAGCTTCTGAAGCTCCAAAAGTCACCATGGATATGCGTCCACCGGAGGGTTACAAACCTCTGGAAATTGAAGTTCCAAGAGCAACGGCAATGGGTTTCGCACAACAGAATGCTGAGATTCCAAGATCTGCTGTCATGGCTTCTCCACAGCCCATTATGCATACTTTTCCCCCGCAAGGCGGACAAGTATATCATCACGCTCCAAGTGAGGATGCTGGCGTGTATGAAAGATTGGACGAGTTCCAGGAACAGTTTCTGCAAATGCAGAAGGAACTCAAGACTCTCCGAGGACAAGATCTATTTGGAAAGAATGCTGCAGACCTCTGTCTGGTTCCAAATGTTAAGATTCCTCACAAATTCAAAGTACCAGAATTCGAGAAGTACAAAGGGAATTCATGCCCACAAAGTCATCTTGTGATGTACGCTCGAAGAATGTCAACTCAGACTGATAATCAACAATTGCTCATTCATTATTTTCAAGACAGCCTGACTGGTGCTGCACTCAAATGGTACATGAACTTGGACAGTTCAGAGATTCGTACTTTTCGAGACCTCGGAGAGGCCTTCGTCAAACAGTATAAGTACAATCTGGATATGGCTCCCGACAGAGATCAACTCCGGGCCATGACTCAAAAGGATAGAGAAAGCTTCAAGGAATACGCTCAGAGATGGCGTGAAGTTGCTGCTCAAATTTGTCCACCACTTGAAGAGAAAGAAATGACAAAAATCTATCTCAAAACTTTGAGTCCATTTTACTACGGACGAATGGTTGCAAGTGCACCAAGTGACTTTACCGAGATGGTAAACATGGGTGTGCGTTTAGAAGAAGCAGTTCGAGAAGGACGCTTGAACAAAGAACCAGAATCTTCTGTTGGTCCAAGGAAGTATGGAAGTTCTTTCCAGAAGAAAAAGGATCAAGATGTCAGCAATGTCTTGCACAAAATCAAGAAGAAATTCCAACCTCAAGTTGCAACAATAACTCCGGTTGTTAACTCAGCGCCAGCTTATCAACCTCAGGTTTCGCAACAACAAACTCAACAAAGGTCGCAGCAACCTCAGCAGCAGGTTCGACCTCCAAATTACAACAATCGGGCTCCAAGGTATCCTGCCTTTGACCCCGTACCAATGCCGTATGCAGAATTGTTTCCAACATTACTGGCAAAAGGACTCATTCAGACAAGGAGTCCTCCAAATCCTACAAACAGTTCCTCACCATGGTATAAGGCTGACCAATCTTGTCCCTATCATCAGGGGGCACCAGGTCACAATATTGAGAACTGTTTCTCTTTCAAGATTGACGTCCAACGATTAGTGAAGAGCGGAATGCTATCCTTCAAAGATACTAATCCAAACGTCCAAGCAAATCCTTTGCCGCAGCATAAAGAAGCTTCAGTAAATCTGATAGATCAACACCCCAATGTCATTCAAATCTACGACATTCGTCAGATAGGGGAAAATCTTGTCAAGATGCACGCTAAACAAGCTGGGTACGGTCATGTACCACCTCACAACTACTTCACATGTGAAATTTGTCCAAAGAATAATCAAGGATGTGCCGTAGTTCAAGCTGCATTACAAGAACAAATGGACTTGGGATGGATTCAACATATCCGAGTCAGAACTGAACATGACATCAACATGGTTCAAGGATGTCCAGGAGAATACAAAATCTACAAAGTTGAAGACCTTGAAGGATCGGTAGTCAGGTTCCACAAAACTTTAAATGGACTTGCCTACTTTGGAACAGATTTCCACGCTTACAGTAGATGCGAAATCTGTCGAAGAAATTCACGAGGATGTTTGCGTGTTCGCAACGACATTCAAAAGCTGATGGATGACAATACCATTACTGTTCTTGCCAACAGAGAAGATGACGAAGTCTTTACCGTATCTCCTCAAATTAATCAAGTTGAACCTATGCAAGTTAAGTATGATAGCAGGAAGACAGCAGTTGCACCACTAGTCATCTACTTACCAGGTCCTGTACCGTATGAGTCCAGCAAGGCTATACCATACAAGTACAACGCTACATTCATTGAAAATGGTAAGGAAATACCATTACCGTCTGTTGTCAACATTGCTGATGTTAGTCGAGTCACCAGAAGTGGACGAGTCTTCAACAGAACAACAGAAAATGTGGAGAAACCTTCGGAGGAAGTACCACATAGGCAAGACAATCATCCGACCAATGCTGTTCAAGCGAAAGAAAATGATGAGATCTTGAAGTTAATCCAGAGGAGTGAATACAACATTGTAGATCAATTACTACATACTCCGTCTAGGATTTCTGTTCTTTCCCTGCTATTGAGTTCTGAAGCTCATAGGGAAGCTCTACAGAAAGTTTTGGAACAAGCTTTCGTAGAACCAAGTGTTACAATAAGCCAATTCAACAACATCGTTGCCAACATCTCCGCCGGAACTAACCTAAGTTTCTGTGACGAAGATCTTCCTGAAGAAGGAGTGGACCACAATCTTCCACTTCACATCTCAGTTGGCTGCATGGGTGATACACTCACAGGAGTCCTAATAGACAATGGATCCTCTCTCAACGTCATGCCTAAATCAACATTGTCAAGATTATCTTTCGAAGATTACCCTCTAAGAAAAAGTCATGTCATCGTCAAAGCATTTGATGGATCAAGAAAGTCAGTTTTCGGAGAAGTAGATCTTCCCATAACTATTGGACCTCAGACGTTCAAAATCACTTTCCAAGTTATGGATATTCCAGCACAATACAGTTGTTTGCTAGGTCGCCCATGGATTCATGAGGCTGGGGCAATTACTTCAACACTTCATCAGAAACTGAAGTTCATAAGAAATGACAAATTGGTAACCGTATGTGGAGAACGAGCTCTGATCGTCAGCAACCTGTCATCATTCTCCGACATAGAACCAAAAGAAGTTGTTGGAACTAAATTCCAAGCACTTTCCTTAGACAAAGGAAAGGAGAAAGCAGCGTCTATCTCTTCATACAAAGATGCAATCCAAGTTGTAAAGGATGGCACTACCAGTGGTTGGGGGCACATTAATATTCCTACCAACAACAAGAACAGAACAGGAATTGGATTCTTTCCGACATCATCAAAAGCTATCCCAGGGATTGAGGTAGTTCTCCCTATTCAAGAAACTTTCTGCAGTGGAGGTTTTCTTCAACCTGTTCAACAAACAGTCAATACCATCGGTACGGAAAACACCGATGAAGAGGAATGGTTATCCTATCTTAACAAAGCAGGATACATCTCCCTACCAGAGTCTGATCCACCTTGCTGTTATCCGACTAAAGGATCTGAAAGTAAGACTCAACCAAGCAGTGATGAAGTTACTGACAGCTTCACCACCAGAAGTCATGGTTCATCAGAAGAAGTTCCTCCTATCCCCGAAGAGACTTGGGATACATTAGGAGAACCAAGCGGAAAATTCGACTACATGGTGAAATACTCCGCTCCTGAAAGTTCAAGAATCTCTCTTGAAGATATTGTTCCAACTGGATGGAACATTGATTATGAGTACCTCTCTCAGCCAAAAGAGATGTATAACCCTTGCTATTCATCATCATCGACTGGTGAAATCATCATTGAGGATTATATCCCCAAGTCACCTTCCGAGGCTACGGATCTAGAGTTCACATATCTAGTCAATGCCATCTTGGGAGAAGAGCAAGACCAAAATACAGAAGAGGATGATCTCGAAAGTGTCTCCGACAACGAGTCTCTCCATTCAGAAGATTGGAAGTTTCCTCAAAAGAAAAACCGACATACTCCACTTGGAAATGGGTATGCTCACACCGCTCAGTCTGCTGAAGTAGAAGAAGATCGTCTGAGTGTTGCAAAGACAGTGGTTGGTAAATCAAGACCTACCACAGGCCAGCTTAAGCCTAAGGTTCCAGATTACTTAGTGCACAATGGGGTTCGCCACTACTGGACAGCTGTTGAAGTTTCAACTGTTGTTCGCACTCCTAAGTAGGAACTTTCACCGTTATTTTGTCCTCTCACCATAGCCCAGGGTGAAGAGATGTTTCATAGGGCTTTGCATTTTACTATTTCTTAGGAAAATGTCCCTCTTTGCTTCGCCCAAAGCAATAGAGTTTTGTTTTATAGGGTCTTTGTTTCAAGAAATGACTGTCCATAAATAAAAATGTCATTCTGTTCCTTCGTTTAGTTTTCCCTTTTCTTTTTTCGGAAATTGGTAATCCTAAAAAACACCCTAAAAAACATCAAAATATTCCATTAACTGCATACACCGAGTCTTCCCTCGTTGTCTAAATAAAACTTATCACACATATGCAGATTAATCATAAAATACCCCGTTGAAACGTGCGACCGTATGACTTCTCCAAGCTTTGAGTTTCCTGTATTCGAGGCAGAGGAAGAAGAAGACGAAGAAATATCAAAGGAAATTTCACGGTTACTTCAACAAAAGGAAGAGGCCATTCAGCCATACAATGAGCCTCTAGAGATCATTAACCTTGGTTCCGATGGAAACAGAAAAGAGGTTAAGATTGGAGCTTCGCTCAGTTCAGAGATCAGAGAGAGTTTGATACAGCTGCTCAAAGAATTCTCAGATGTCTTCGCTTGGTCTTATCAAGATATGCCAGGGTTGGATACCAGTATAGTGGAGCATCACTTGCCATTAAAAGCAGAATGCCCTCCGGTCAAGCAAAAATTAAGAAGAACTCATCCGGAGATGGCCATGAAAATCAAAGAGGAAGTTCAAAAGCAGATCAACGCAGGTTTCCTCGTCACTTCAGAATACCCTCAGTGGTTAGCTAACATTGTTCCCGTTCCTAAGAAAGACGGAAAAGTCCGCATGTGCGTCGACTACAGAGATTTGAACAAAGCTAGCCCTAAGGATGATTTTCCTTTACCACATATTGATATGTTGGTAGACAGTACAGCAAAATCCAAAGTTTTCTCGTTCATGGACGGATTTTCAGGATACAACCAAATCAAAATGGCACCTGAAGACATGGAAAAAACAGCTTTCATCACCCCCTGGGGCACGTTCTGCTACCGAGTTATGCCTTTTGGACTAAAGAACGCAGGGGCAACTTATCAAAGGGCCATGACTACGCTTTTCCACGACATGATGCATAAAGAAGTGGAAGTCTATGTGGACGACATGATTGCCAAATCAGAAAATGAAGAAGATCACATACAGAATCTGACAAAGTTATTTCAACGCTTACGGAAGTTTCAGCTTCGCCTGAACCCCAACAAGTGTACCTTTGGTGTCTACTCAGGAAAACTCCTTGGTTTCATCGTCAGCAAACGAGGAATTGAAGTAGATCCAGACAAAGTCAAGGCAATTCAAGAAATGCCTTCGCCCAGAACCGAGAAACAAGTTAGAGGATTTCTTGGACGTCTGAATTACATCTCGAGATTCATATATCTCATGACTGCAACTTGCGCTCTTATTTTCAAACTTCTACGGAAAAATCAAAGTTGCGTCTGGACAGACGATTGTCAGAAAGCGTTCGACAGCATTAAGGAATATCTGCTCGAACCACCCATCTTGTCTCCTCCAGTGGAAGGAAGACCTTTGATAATGTACTTAACCGTCTTAGAAGACTCCATGGGTTGTGTCCTTGGACAGCAAGACGAGACGAAGAGAAAAGAGCATGCCATCTACTACCTGAGCAAGAAATTCACTAACTGTGAATCCCGCTACTCCATGCTCGAGAAGACGTGTTATGCTTTGGCCTGGGCTGCCAAGCGTCTCCGCCAGTACATGATTCGACATACTACTTGTTTGATCTCTCATATGGATCCAATCAAGTACATCTTTGAGAAGCCTGCTTTAACCGGGAGAATTGCCCGTTGGCAGATGTTGTTATCAGAATATGACATTGAGTATCACGCACAGAAAGCCGTGAAAGGAAGCATTCTAGCTGAGCACCTGGCTCACCACCCACTCAATGGTCATGAATCAACCAGTTTCGACTTTCCGGACGAGGACGTCATGTACCTCAAGATGAAAGATTACGACGAGCCACTACCAGACGAAGGACCTGAGATAGGATCCCAGTGGGGCTTAATCTTTGACGGAGCTGTCAATGCTTATGGACGAGGAATTGGGGCAATCATTGTTACACCTCAGGGTACCCATATTCCATTTACTGCCAGATTAACTTTCAAGTGCACAAACAATGAGGCCGAATATGAAGCTTGCATCATGGGTCTCGAAGAAGCCATGGATCTAAGAATCAAACACTTGGATGTATACGGAGATTCTGCTTTGGTCATCAATCAAATCAAAGGAGAATGGGAAACACGCCAACCATGGCTAATTCCTTACAAAGACTACGCGAGAAGATTGTTACCATTCTTCGACAGGGTAGATTTTCATCACATTCCTCGTGAAGAAAACAATTTGGCTGATGCATTAGCCACACTCTCTTCCATGATTAGGATAAATCATTGGAATGACATTCCTCGGATCGATGTTATGCGCCTGGATAGGCCCGCTCATGTGTTCACAGTAGAAGCAATCATCGACGACAAACCGTGGTATCACGATATCAAGAACTTTCTTCAAAAGCAAGAGTACCCTCTTGGGGCATCAAAGAAAGATAGAAAGACTTTGAGAAAGTTAGCTTGTAGATTCTTCTTGAATGAAGATGTTCTGTACAAGAGAAACTTCGACATGGTTCTGCTCAGATGCGTTGACAGAAAAGAAGCAGAAATACTCATGAGAGAAATACATGAAGGTTCCTTTGGTACTCACACCAATGGACATACCATGACAAGGAAAATACTGAGAGCAGGATATTATTGGCTGACAATGGAGTCAGATTGCTACCAGTATGCAAAGAGGTGTCACAAATGCCAGATCTACGCCGATAGAATTCATGTGCCACCATCTCTTCTCAACATACTCTCTTCCCCTTGGCCTTTCTCCATGTGGGGAATCGACATGATTGGAATGATCGAACCAAAAGCGTCCAACGGACATCGCTTCATCTTGGTAGCCATAGACTATTTTACCAAATGGGTTGAAGCAGCTTCATATGCAAACGTTACAAGACAAGTTGTCGTCAGGTTTATCAAGAATCACATCATCTGTCGCAATGGCATTCCTAGCAAGATAATCACTGACAATGGGTCAAATTTGAATAACAAAATGATGAAGGAGCTTTGTGAAGAATTCAAGATCGAACATCACAACTCATCTCCTTACAGGCCAAAGATGAATGGAGCTGTAGAAGCAGCTAACAAAAACATCAAGAAAATCATTCAGAAGATGGTCATCACTTACAAAGATTGGCATGAAATGCTCCCGTATGCTCTTCATGGTTACCGTACATCAGTACGTACTTCGACTGGAGCAACTCCTTTCTCCCTTGTATATGGCATGGAGGCAGTCCTACCAATAGAGGTTGAGATTCCATCAATGAGAGTTTTGATGGAGGCAAAATTAACAGAAGCCGAGTGGTGTCAAAGCAGATTCGATGAATTGAACTTAATCGAAGAAAAGCGCATGACAGCTTTATGCCACGGTCAGCTATATCAACAAAGAATGAAGAAAGCTTTCGACAAAAAGGTTCGACCTCGCACAATCAAAGAAGGCGACCTTGTACTCAAAAAGATTCAATCTTTTCTCACAGATTCGAGAGGGAAATGGACTCCCAATTATGACGGCCCTTACGTGGTCAAGAGAGCTTTCTCAGGAGGAGCCTTAATACTCACGACTATGGATGGAGAAGAATTCACCCGTCCTGTGAACGTCGACGCAGTCAAGAAATACTTTGCCTAAATAATTAAAAGAACAGCTCGCTAAGTTGAAAACTCGCAAAGAGCGACTTAGGCAAAAAAGAGCGTCTCGGTGAATCGAAAACCCGAAAGGGCGATTCAGGCAAAAATTAGAGACATAAAAAAATATATATTAATCAATCCCGGTAGACTTAAAACCCGAAAGGGGTAGTTTACGCAAAAGTTAGGGATATATGGCAAGTAACTGTGTTCAGGACAAACTTGATCATTCAAAATCCATAGCGGAGTGTTCATCAGCAGTAGGTCATCTTCTACAAAGCACGAATACAGCGCGACTTGGAGTGGAAGGGAAAGATAACGGTCGTCACGTTTCATCGTAGCCCTTTTCCCGAAAATTACCAATTTCCAACTTTGTAAATACTCCATGGAATCAAGCATTTGGCTGATTACCATTCCATATATAATAATTTGAGCCTTGTGCTTTTCCTTTGCAATCTAGTCTTATTCAGTTTCTTGAAATGCATTTTAAATTTAAACAGTCATTTTCTTGAAACAAATGTTTTCATAAAATAAAAATGAATTTACTTGCAAAAAATAAAGGTGAAATTTCTTTCTAAGGTTTACAAACAATAGGAAGAATGCAAACAGTTGCTCCGAGAACGGTTGAGACTCCGGGAACCAATATTTCCCCATGAGGTCGCTTTGCGAACATCTCCCGATGACGGATCTTTACTTCAATTCATATTACTCATTTCGGACAGCGGACAACTGATAACCAGATATTCCCAACAGAGTTCGAACTACAAGAAGAGGACATCTTCTGATCCACAAGAATTTCAGTCGTATCATAGGATTTTACATCTGCGACAATTCTATTCACATTCACTTTACATTTTATCATTGTCATAATATTCATGCATACATTACATCATAATTGCATAGCCGAATCAGGCTTTGATCCTGTGAATGCCCGAGTCATTTAGGCATGAACTCAAGTTTCCCCTGCAAGTTCCGGAGAAACTTTTTCCTTCAAAACAACAGTTCATACACAAGGATCTCACCAAGCAAGTCAACAGATGGTAGTCTCCCTCAAAGAGATAGTTTGTTCACTTTTGGAATTCCTCAGCCGAGAATCTCCTGCAGAGCGACATTCGACAGTCTTCTTCAGATAAGATGGTCTGCTTCACATTTTGGAATTCCCTACAGGTTTGGTATTTCCCCAGCAGGGTCAAGAGGTGCCACTCCATGTCAAAGAAAAATTCAGAATCTCCCAGCAGATCGACGAATGATTCCCCAGCGGAGTCAGCGAATGATAGTCTTCGTCCAGAAGATAGTTCAGATTCCCCGACAAAGTCAGCAAATGGTAGTCTCTTTCATCAGAAGACAGTTTGCTCACTTTCTATCATAACAAAGTTAGCAAATGGCAGTCTCTTTCATCAGAAGACAGTTTGCTCACTTTCTATCATAACAAAGTCAGCAAATGGCAGTCTCTTTCAGCAGAAGACAGTTTGCTCACTTTCTTTCATGACAGGGTCGACAAATGGCAGTCTTCCCCGGCAGAAGACAGTTTGTTCCCCTAGCAATTGGCAAATGGCAGTCTTTTCCCAAGAAAAGACAGTTTGTCTGTTAAATACTCAAGAGATCGACAAATGGCAGTTTCTTCGAACAGTTTGTCTGTTTCTGGGATGTTTAACTCCCCACAGAGTCGATGAATGGCAGTTTTCCTCTTAGGAAAACAGTTCGTTGATTCCCCAGGCATCAGTTGACGAATGGCAGTTTTCACCCCGAAAACAGTTCGTCCGCCTTCAAACAAAGTCATTAGCCCCTCAAAAGATCATGAGGCCATATGACATTCTTTCAAAGACGTCAAGTCAAAAGGGAAGATGGTGAAGTTTCTTTACTACCGTCAAATGGCATCTTATCTCCAAGCGCTGATAAGAAGTTTGACGAGGAAACAAACCTTTGAAGTTTCTTTACTACCGTCAAATGGCATCTTATCTCCAAGCGCTGATAAGAAGTTTGACGAGGAAACAAACCTTTGAAGTTTCTCTACAGCCGTCAAATGGCATCTTACCTCCAAGCGCTGGTAAGAAGTTTGATGAGGAAACAGACCTTTGGAGATTTTCTCTTTATCTGAGATATTGTCCAAACGCAACTGAGACCAGTTTCGAGATTTGGACATCCGAAACAAGGGGGAGGTTGTTTACCTTTTTCTAAGTATCAACACTTAGTTAAAGAAGATGGATTGCGCATCCTACATGGCCATCCATTCACCAGAATCCACATCAAGTATTTCTGCAAGAATTTGTCTCCTCGTCCCCCGCCAAGTGCGACAACGGGATCAGATTATGCAAAGATTTTATTATCTCAGGAGCGCCCAAAATTCGGGCATTCTTTAATATTTAAGTCTCTTTTATGCAGGAAAGATCGAGATATCAATCTCTCTCCCTCCAGATAAAAGAAACTTAAATAGGGGCATCTGTCATACCCTAATTTTTGACCCCCCTGAGATGACATATCTTCAGGATTTTTCATCAAGTCGAGGCAAGTATCCAGAACAGCATAACATTCAATCGAGGGTGCTCAAAGACAAGAAAGCTCAGGCAAAGGATCAATCAATACAAGGATTAGTCCCTAATACAATCATGGGGCTCAAGGACTTCATTATTACACCTATGATTGATTAAGACACCCAGTCATCTAAGTACAGGATTACTCAGATCAACAGACTAGGGTTTGGAGCCTATCAAGGACTAAAATCAGGGATCACCTTTGGGAAACCCTAAAAAGCCCTAAGGGACCATTCAAAGACATCAATCATCTTCAAACAACTCATATAACAAGATCCACTGGACATTACACCTCAGTTCAAAGTCTACAGTCATTATTTTCACATGGTCGACAAATTAGGGTTTTGACCTAATTCACCAAGATAGTTGACTTTTAATCAGGGCATGAATCCAAAACTCAAGACATGATTCAAGAATCTCTACTACCTCAATATAATCCATTTACATCATTCATTTGAGGAGAAGATCTTGTTTCTACACAAAAGCCCAAAAATTCACTTTGTCAGAGAAAAGTCAACTGTGAAGGATCATCATTGACTTTTAAGGTTTTTGGTCAAATAATGATTTTCAAAGATCAATATCATCAATATATGGATGTCAAAGTCATTTGACCAAAGAAATTCAAAGAAATTCATCAAGGAGCAAAAAGTCGGGAATTAGGGTTTTTGAAGGCATGGTGAGAACTCAAAATTTCACCTACACAACTCAAAAAACTTCCAACATGAAAGTTGTAGATCTTGCAAAATAAAACAACATCTTACAAAGGAACTTTTTTCAAAAGATCAACCATTTATGAAGTTTTGGAAATTTTGAAGTTTAGGTCATAAACACTTAGAAATTTTTCTAAGTGTTTTAACCTAGTTTTCATCCAACTTTGGGCTCATTTTTCACAAATTTCCCAAATGATTCCGAAGAAGACATAAACTAATGATTTTAAGTAGATGTTTAGGGCTTTCCAAATTGTGTTCAACCTTCTTCAAATTCAATTTGAGCTAGGAGTTATGCTTGTTCAAAGTTGGCCTCATGAAGTAAAATTATAGGTCATGTGCAAATTGGAACTTTGCAATTTTGTGCATTTTGCTTCACTAATGGATGCTACACGACCCATAACACATCTGAAAACATGCCATGCATTCATTTTCACCATGCCATGATAATTGAAGAAGATTCCTAAAACAAGAACATGTGATTATGTAATGATTACTTTTGTGAATTTATGGCAAATTGATGAATCACCCAAGGAATCTTCTCATCAACCAATTGGAGCTCACTTTGCATCTGAATTGTCCCCTAAGATCAGATAGAATCAATGGATAGGGGAGGTGGCTCGAAAATGCAATGATCACACTTGGATATTCTTTGAAATTTCTTCATGGCTAAGAAACCAAACTTGCTTCACTAAGCAAGCTCACTCTCTCACTCAGTACTGAGACATTTGCCTATAAATAGGAGAGCATAATTCAGTAGAAAAACACACCAAAGCAACCATATTCCTTGCTTTCTCTTTCTCTTCTCATGTTCATTGTTTTTCAAAGTTCTTTGGCAAGAAGAATCGATTTCTTCAAACCAGAGCTCATCTTTGGGAAGTGAACATTCTAACATCTCAAGGGAGGTCATTTGAGGTGATCCAAGCACCTGGATCACTTCTGTAAGTGGAGGAACACCATTGTTGCTCTCACTTTGGAGCATTTGCAGTTGGAGGTCCATGGAGTGATTCAGGAGGTTCTGAGCCAAGCCAATCATCCAGGCACACTCCTCAGGTCATAGTGAAGCTAACCAGATGGCTGCAGCTCATCTGTAACTCCAAATTCAACAACCTCCATGTTCACTTGAAGCTGAAATCGAGGGAGGTCCATAGAGCAATTCAGGAGGATTCAAGCTCCAATAAGCATTCAGTCAGCATCATTGAGTCTCAGGGAAGCTATTGAGATCATTCATTCAAGCCCAGGTGCTCTCAATCATCCTCACGACCTCCATTTTCAGAGGTAAGTTTCTGAACTTCACCTCTTTAATTTAAGCACTCACTGAGTTAAAGCTCGATTCTATCTTGTTTAGCATCATCAGAGGATTGAAAACCCTCTATCATCTTGCATTTATTCATCTTGTTTGTCATTTAATTTCAAATTTAGGGTTTATATGTTCTTAGAGTTTTCTGAGAAATTAGGTAGCTGTAGTTCATATAAATAAATGTTAGTTACATATCTGGATTCGTGAGGAAATTTAGAACAAGATTGATGTTTACATCATGTCATTTAGTTGAGAAACCAGAGAGTTAGGATTTTGAAAATCTTTGAGCTCGAGGAAGAAGATGACTATGGCCATGGCGCGCAAAATTTGAATCTGGGGCCAAAGTTTATTTTATTTTGAATGGTATGCGTTCCTTAAACGACTGAACAAACTTGCCCTAGTGGCCTCCCATACGCCCTTAGTCTCATCATGCCTCAAGTCTGGGGTTCGAATCCCCCTCGCCCCAGACTTTTTGATTCTTTTATTTTTCAATGATTTACTAGTTGTTTTGAAACATAACCAAATGAATGCAAGTTACTATCACCACACGCGCGTTGGCTCAGTGGTGTTTGTTTTGAGTGTGTGACCTAGAGGGCGTGGGTTCAAACCCTCCAAGGGCCAAAACTATTTTTTTAACACACAATTTCTTTCATTTTCTCACAAACTTCACATATTTATTTAACCTATCAAATTAATTTATTTTCACTTCATTTTTCACACACTTATCATTTAATATACCTATTTTGTGAATAATAAAAAAAAAATCATAAAAATATTATTTATTTCATATATTTTTATTAGGTTTAAAATAGTATATTTTAAAGTGTTTTCTAAAATACTTTAAATACATATATTCACTTTGTTTTAACCTAATCATTTTGTAAATAAAGTTTATGATAAAACCCTAATTGTTTAGGTCTTAATTAAGTGAAAATCTTTATTTTTACTTTGATTAAGTTGACTTTTGTCAATATTCAAAACTGTTTTCAATCTCTGATTAAATGGATGATTAAGGTTTTCAAACAACAAAACCTTGCATCATTCCAAATCATTTTTCAAATTGCTTTTACACCAGTACTGTAAAGTACTGGGCCTCTAATAGAGTGTAAGTCCCAAAAACCTTCTCTTCTTAGCTTGTTTTCAAAACTGTATTTTCAAAATCTTCTTTCTGTTTTCAAAACATTCTTCTGGTATTTGAAGGGCATTATTCCCGGTGAAACTCTTCAGATACCTATGTGACCTTTGTCCATCTTCACTTCTTCTGTTTTCAAAAACCATTAACTGTTTATCATATATATATATTCAACTGTTATCAACAAAACAACAAAAATACTGTTGAGGCTCTGTACATACTTCTTCAATGGCCTCCACTCCATCCAGGTTAGGCTTTACAAGCTTTCAATTTACAGTCTTTATTTAAATTACTGTCAAATATAAACTGTGCATATATATATTAGTTTAGAACTACGTTTGAGTATAAACCTTAGGACAGTTAAACTATATATATATTATAGGAATATGACCTAGGATTGAGAATGTCTTCCCGGTGAAGGCTCTTTCCTAATTAGAGATCTGTAGTTCAAACCCCCAAGATGAATTATTCCCGGTGAAACATCTTGGCAAAAACCTTAGAATCCAAATAAATAGGACACATCCACCCAAAGAGGAATTATTCCCGGTGAAACCTCTTACCCATTTGCTTAGAGCCAAAATAAGTTCAAAACTACATAGCTTTCTCTTGTGCTATAACAAGGACCCTCGATTAGCCTCCTCTTGGGCTTTGTACAAGGACCCACAGGCTTCTTAAAAGCATTTCCAGCTTCCTCTTGAGCTTGTATACAAGGACCCATCAGGTTTCTTATAAACATAGGAACAGGTCTTTAGTCACCTTTTAGCCTACCCTGGTGAGTTTCTTCCAATTTAAACCAGACTTTAAACAAGCTAAGTTTGTCTCAATTTTGCATTGAGTACATTTTTGGAATGAGAGACATGGACAGTCTCTGTCACCCTTATATTCATCAATCTTCCTTAGCAGAGTCTAGGATCCATGTTTTGGTCATCCTCAGCATTGAGTCAGCCTTCATCTTGGGCTTTAAACAAGAAGTCTCCATTAGATAATCTTTCTGCCATTCATTTTCAATAAAATCCCTGGAAAGGGTTAGCCTCCAAAGTCAATTAAAATCAACCTCCTTTTCAATAAAATCCCTGGAAAGGGTTAGCCTCCAAAGTCAATCATTAAATATCAAAAAAATAAAGATTCATTTCTCTTAGGAGATAATTTCCCCAAAAGAGTCAAAACCCCTGGAAAGGGTCAGCCTCCAAAAAACATGATAAAGACAGTCTTTCACCAAATAATTTCTCCAGCTGAGTCAAAATCCCTGGAAAGGGTTAGCTTCCAAAGAAAAACAGTCTTTTAATAAATAAAATCTCCTCAGTAGAGTCAAAACTAATAAAAACAGTTAGCCTCAACCTTGGGCTTCATACAAGGCACCCAAACAATAAAACTCCCCTGTCAAGAGTCAGCCTCAACCTTGGGCATTGTACAAGGCAGATAATAGAGTCTCCCCAGTGAGTTCTTCATCATTCAGTAGCCACAACCTTGGGCTTTGTACAAGGCAGATAAACCATATTTTCATGTGTCAAAGATTCCTAACACCTAGGATCTTTTCCCCATAGAGTCATTCATACTCAGTTTACTTAAGAGTCTGCCACAACCTTGGGCTTTGTACAAGGCAGAAAATAATGTTTTTTTTCCTAGCTAGAGTCAGCCACAACCTTGGGCTTTGTACAAGGCACATAAAATAGAGTCATTCATTCAATTATCCTCAACAGTTAGCCACAACCTTGGGCTTTGTACAAGGCACATAAATAGAGTCTCCCTAAGTAGAGTCAGCCTCAATTCTGGGCTTTGTACAGAACACAAAAATACCCTGTAATTAATCCCCAGTGGAGTCATCTCCCAGAGTCAATAACAATTAATTAATCAATCAAAAAGCCTCAAGCTTGGGCCTCATACAAGCCAGCTAAAGTCAAATCTTTTATACAGTAGATAGACATAGCTTATCTCTATAGAGAGATATTTTTACTACTCTACCACATTCAAACAAACAAACATTTCAATTTCAATTTCAATCAAAGTCTCCCATTTAGGACTCTGAAAGACATGCTCTGGCACATCCCCAGACTTGTACACTTTCCCTAATTTGGACGAGCATCTTTCTTTCATTTAAGAGGCATCTGACTGGCATACTTGCACACACAAGTAAGGTCCCCCTCTTGAATGAAATGAATCCAGTTATTCTGTCACTCCTTTAAATGTTTGTGGTAGAATAGTACAAATACCTCTCTGTAGAGATGATTTCATGTCTCTTTACTGTAAACAGAGATTTAATTCCAAGCTTCAACCTTGAGCTTCAAGCAAGGCACCAAAAACAATTAATTTCCCTAGTTAGTTCCCCGAACTACATTAAGCTC
This sequence comes from Vicia villosa, assembly GCF_029867415.1. Lineage (NCBI taxonomy): Eukaryota > Viridiplantae > Streptophyta > Magnoliopsida > Fabales > Fabaceae > Vicia > Vicia villosa. The sequence continues at coordinate 382,860 of NW_026705858.1, read as the reverse complement.
TGACTTCCACTAGGGATATGTAGGCATGAGGTTCACAAGGAATCTCAGCGAGCTAATAAAATACCAAAAATAGTCAGTCTGTCTATCTGTCTGTCTTTCTTTAAATCAATTCAATTCTCTCTCCTAACACAAAGGAGAAACTTTCCCAATCATTAGCAGCAAACACAATCACAATGACACAGAGAAGGTTCCTGTAGAGTACTACAGATATGTAGGGTGTTTAAACACTTCCCTATGTATAACCGACCCCCCGGACTCCAGAATTTCTAGTCTAGGTGAAATCCCCACACTTAGCAAACTCCTAGGGTTTAGTTGAGATCTTTTTTCCCCTTTCCTACTCGTAGGACAAATAAGAAAGTTCGTGTGATATCGTAGGAAGAACTGAAATAAAATTCATCCCACCACGGGCGCATTCTCCTTCCAAATTTCGCGTGAAGGGTTTAGCGTGCCGTCCTCCCAAGTGAAACGGGGAGGTAAAAAAAACGACACCACAGATCCCATGGCGAACTAATCCCTACTGAGTTGATCTGCTGTAATTCGGATTCCAAAACTTGAGGTTAATACAATTTCGCAATTCATTTTCTATTCATATCAATTCTGTTTATGTTGTTTGTTTGCTTAATTCAAATCATCATATATGGTTTTGTTAATTTGATTGATTTATGTTTTCCTACAATCGAATGCATATTAACGTTTGCTTAATCCGCTGATTTCATTAACCGTTTGCTTAATTCGGTGAAAAGAGAAACATAATTCTTATAATTTCTATCTCGCTTGTGGATTGTTGTTGTGATCAAATATGAATAGATTCCGCTTAGGACAGTGATATTGTAGTAATCGATGATAGATAGGAACCGAAACAGCAGATTAGCTTAACTCCATAATCACTTATTTTCAAAATAGCTTATTTCAGAATCACTTATTTTAAGCACTTTTCTTCTATAAATCGAACCAAACCAACCCCCCCAATTCGATTTCAGTTAGTAATAATTAAGAGTCCTTGAGAGACGATATTCGAGTTACCGTTACCGTCGTACTACAGTTTTGCAATTAACTCGTTTTTTTACCTGCGTGCGACAGCGGATCAAATTGGCGCCGTTGCCGGGGACTCTTGTTTTTATTAATCGTTTTTAGAGTCATAGGTTTAGTGTTTGTGCGTTTTGGCCATAGGTTCCTTGCGTTTTAGGCCATAACGCCTTTTAAGTCGAAAAATCGGTTTTTGGGAAAATTGCACAGTTTTGGAAATCTGTCCCGACAGTTAGATGTGAAATAAATTCCCCGAGAAAAATCACTTGGTGATTATAGCTTTATTAGAAGCAGCTTTAATCTCCTGTGTTTGATTATATCTTTGTAAACCAAAATTCCTTGAGTGATCTAGTTGTGATCTGTAGACTCAAGAATACTTAGAGGTTGATCTAAGTAGAGAACCATTGTAATAATTTTTTATTAGTGGATTAAATCCTCAGTGGAGGTAAATCACCTGTGAGGGTGACTGGAGGTAGTTTGAGTTCAAACGAACCAGGATAAAAATAATTGTGTTTATTATTTTTATCTGCCAAAAAGAAACAACCCTTATTCAACCCCCCCTTTCTAAGTGTTTTTCACTCCTTCAATTGGCATCAGACCGCCTTGGTTCTAGGTGCAAGCACTTAACAGTGTTAGACAAAACATTCAGGAGAAAAACACGCAAATGGCTGCTCCAGTACCACCTCCTACAGAACAAAATAACAATGGTAACAACAGTTTCAATGGATACAACACACCACTAGTCTTTGATGGTGAAAATTTTGAGTATTGGAAAGATAGGCTAGAGAGCTACTTTCTATGTCAAGATGGTGACCTATGGGACTTGGTGTTGGATGGTTACACACATCCAGAAGCTAGTGGAGTCAAAATCACCAGACAAGCTATGAGTGATTCTCAAAAGAAAGATTTCAAAAATCATCATAAAGCTAGAACCATATTGTTAAATGCTATATCTCATGCTGAGTATGAGAAGATAACCAACAGGGAAACAACTCATGATATTTTTGAATCTTTGAAAATGACTCATGAAGGGAATGCTCAAGTCAAGGAGACCAAAGCTCTGGCTCTCATCCAGAAGTATGAAGCTTTCAAGATGGAAGATGATGAAAATATTGAAGCAATGTTTTCTAGATTCCAAACTCTGACAACTGGACTGAGAGTTCTAGACAAAGGATATACTAAAGCTGATCATGTCAAGAAGATAATCAGAAGTTTACCCAGAAGATGGGGACCAATGGTTACAGCTTTCAAGATAGCCAAGAATCTGAATGAAGTTTCTCTTGAAGAGATTATAAGTGCCTTGAGGATTCATGAAATTGAGTTGGACGCAAATGAACCTCAGAAGAAATGTAAATCTATTGCTTTAAAGTCTAATAATAAAAACTGTACTAACTCTTTTCAGGCAAAAGAAGAAAGATCTGATGACTCAGAGTCTGAAGAAGAAGATGAGTTATCTCTTATTTCTAGAAGAGTAAGTCAACTCTGGAAAAGCAAGAAAAGAAGATTTAAAAGCTTCAAGAAACCTGAAAAGGGAGAATCTTCTGGACCCAGAAGATCTGGTAAGAAAGGCATAGTCTGTTATGAATGCAAAGAACCGGGACATTACAAGAATGAATGTCCTAAGCTTCAGAGAGAAAAGCCCAAGAAAAGATTTGAGAAGAAGAAAGGTATGATGGCCACTTGGGATGAATCAGATTCCTCTGATCAAGAGTCAGACTCTGAAGATGAGCAAGCAAATATAGCATTCATGGCAACTGTAGATGGTGAAGAAGAATCTACCTCTGACTCAAACTCTGAAGAGGTATTTTGTGAACTATCTAGAGAAGAGCTTGTTTCAGAACTTCTGGAAATCAAAAGTAAGCTTAGTATCAAATACAAAAGTCTCAAAAAGACCTTTGCATTTGAAACTAAGAAACTTGAGATAGTAAACTCTGGACTTAAAGAAAAATTTTAAAACTAACAAAAGATGTTGAAAGTCTAAAAACATCTTCAAGTCTAGATGCTTCTATACCAAGCACATACAATATTCTTAAAGAATATGATTTGAGTTTCAGAAAGTTCTTATCTAGAAGTATAGGTAGAAGCCAAATGGCATCTATGATATATGGAGTTAGTGGAAACAAGAGAATAGGTATAGGATATGAGGGAGATATACCATATAAACTGGAACCTGTTGACAAGATGGTTATTGAATATAAACCTCTGTATAACCAATTTCAGTGTGGTCATTCACATGATATTAAATATACATCACATCCTAAGAATTTCCATGTCACACACTAGGAAATATCATATTGTTCATTCTGATACTCCCCATGCTAAATTTCCGTTCAATCAGAACATGAGAAAAACTAACCTTAAAGGACCCAAAAGAATATGGGAACCTAAGGATAAAATTATCCATGTTGCAGATCTCCTTAACAGCACAAAAGACAAACATGTCATGGTACCTGGACTCTGGATGCTCACGACACATGACGGGAAAAAGGTCTATGTTCCAAAGTCTGGAAGTTAAGTCTGGAGGAGACGTAAAGTTTGGAGGGAACCATAAGGGAAAGATCATAGGCTCTAGAACCATCGGTATTGGTAACTCTCCCTGTATAACTAATGTTATGCTAGTAGATGGAGTAGCTCATAACTTATTGTCCATAAGTCAATTAAGTGACAATGGTTATGACATAATCTTTAATCAAAAGTCTTGTAGAGATGTTAGTCAAAAGGATGGCTCAATCCTATTTACATGCAAAATAAAGAACAACATTTATAAAATTGATCTTTCAGATCTTAAAAACCAGCAGGTTACTTGCCTTCTTTCTGTTAACGAAGAGCAGTGGGTCTAGCACAGAAGATTGGGTCATGTTAGCATGAGAAACATTTCTCAGATTAACAAACTCAATTTGGTCAGAGGACTCCCTAATCTGAAATATAAATCAGATGCTCTTTGTGAAGCATGTCAGAAAGGGAAGTTTTCAAAATCTGCTTTTAAGTATAGAAATGTTGTTTCTTCTTCAAGGCCTTTAGAACTTCTGCATATAGATCTGTTTGGTCCAGTCAAAACATCATCTATTAGAGGCAAGAAATATGGATTTGTCATTGTAGATGACTACAGCAGATGGATATGAGTAAAGTTCTTAAAACACAAGGATGAGTCACATTCTGTGTTCTTTGATTTCTGCAAACAGATTCAATATGAAAAGGAATGTAAAATCATAAAAGTCAGAAGTGATCATGGTGGTGAATTTGAGAACAGATTCTTTGAAATTTATTTCAAAGAAAATGGTATTGCCCATAATTTCTCTTGTCCTAGAACTCCACAACAAAATGGAGTTGTAGAACGAAAGAATGGGACTCTCCAAGAAATGGCCAGAACCATGATCAATGAGACTAATATGGCTAATGTAATACGGTGAACTGGATTTATTCGAAATGTCGCGGTTAAGCAAGAGTCGCCACCGACTTTTATTTTATCCAATAAGAAAGGCTAAAAGAACAGGAAAATACCTTTTGAAAGATTTTGAGTTCGGGGGTAGGTTATACAAATATTGCCCTTTTTTGTCTTCAATCAAAGCTAATCTCTTGCCAATCACATATATTTCGAAATTGACAGCTAGCTATAAGTTTCTTAGACATCAAGGAGCTTATATTTACAGCCTTACATCTATTGATTTAATTTTGCATTTTATTTTAATTAAAATTGAATTTAATTGGATTAATCCAAGAATAATTAAAATAAATAAAGGGATGGCGTGCTATTGGGCTTTAGATACTCTTGGCTACTTGAAATAGGTTTGAATTGAAGAAATATGGGCCCCTTAGCAAAAAATTCAATTTCCCTCACTTAGGTTTTCCAGCATTTTCTCAAATTTCCCCGACTTGTACAAGTCATAACTCATTCATTATTTTTCATATGAAGATATTCTAGTACTTTTTAGAAATCCCAAGATGTCCTCTACAAGCCACTTTGGAACATATTTTGAATTTGAGGATTTTAACTTGAAGATATTGCTCCTGGAAGAAAACAGCTTTTTGCAAGCTTCTAGAAGGACCTGTAATGTACTGATTCATATCTCTCAAATGAAGCATTTTTAGACTTGGCATGTGAGAGACAAGGTTGTAGGGAATTCAATTTCCTTCAAAATGAGCTTTGGAGGGGAAATTTCTGATGTTCCATGCGAAAGTTATGGCTGGTCAAAGTTCAGTTGACTTTAGGTTAAATACCCTAATTTAGAAACTTTAGATTTTGTCGATTTTGGAGCTTTCCTTGTTGTATCATGATCAATACTTGATCAAATGATGAATTATACTTCATAATGAGGATGTTGACCAAAAATCAGAAGTTTTGACTGTGGTTTGACCATAGTTTGACTTTTAGGTCAACTAGTCGATTATTGATCGTTTGGGCCATTAGGTGGGCAATCTTTTGAATCAGAGCTTGAGAATTGGCATGAGGATCCTTTGAGGCATATGAGAGACCAAGGGTTCCATTTGAGGTCTTAGAACTCGTTTTTTCTTGAAGAGAAGCAAAACCCTAGTTGTGGGTTGTTTGTTTAGGAGAGTGTGCATCCACTTAGATCTTGAGCTGTTGAGCTTGAGTATAAAAATGTGATGGGCAAATTTTGGGGTATGACAGCTGCCCCTGTTGAATCTTCTTAAACCTGAAGATGTAGATTGGCATGTGTGCCTGTCGGAATCTGAAGGTAGAAGAGGATTGAACACTAGAATACCAAGAAATTTGCCCTTGCTGATGGTGAAGGGTCCTTTTCGGAGATGGGCTTAAAGATGCCATCCAGGCAGAATATTGTCGGAGATGGGCTTAAAGATGCCATCCAGATGTTGAGAGACTTGATTGAGATGGGCTTAAGGATGCCATCCAGCTTGATAAACTTGAGAGTCAGAATACATCGTACGTTAGATCGTATCTCAAGGATATACTTAGGGTGAGTCGTACGTTAGACTGAAGGATGGGTCGTGCGTTAGACCGGATCCAATTTGCATCGGTAGATATCTGGAAAGCCGTGCGTTAGGCTGAAGGATGAGTCGTGCGTTAGACTGAATCCAATTTGCATCGGTGGATGTCTGGAAAGCCGTGCGTTAGGCTGAAGGATGAGTCGTGCGTTAGACCGAATCCTTTGTATTGAGAAGTATTTGTTAGAGATTGATCGTGTCAGCACCGTTCATAGTAACTGAATTAGACTTGGAAGGATGAGTCGTGCGTTAGATCGGATCCGATTTGCATCGGTAGATGTCTGGAAAGCCGTGCGTTAGGATGAAGGATGAGTCGTGCGTTAGACCGAATCCTTTGTATTAAGAATTATTTGTTAGAGATTGATCGTGTCAGCACCGTTCATAGTAACTGAATTAGACTTGGTAGGATGATCGTGTCTACACCGTTCGTGATGATAGAATTAGATCTTGAAATATTTGTCGTGTCAGCACCGTTCGTAGTAACTGAATTAGACTTTGAAAAAATTGATCGTGTCCACACCGTTCGTGATGATGGAATTAGATCTCTTGTCGTGTCAGCACCGTTCGTAGTAACTGAATTAGACTTTGGAAAGTTGATCGTGTCCACGCCGTTCGTGATGGTGGAATTAGATCCCTTGTCGTGTCAGCACCGTTCGTAGTAACTGAATTAGACTTTGGAAAAGTTGATCGTGTCCACACCGTTTGTGATGATGGAATTAGATCTCTTGTCGTGTCAGCACCGTTCGTAGTAACTGAATTAGATCTTCGAAAGTTTTTCGTGTCAGCACCGTTCATAGTGACTGAATTAGACTTTGGAGAAGTTGATCATGTCCACACCGTTCGTGATGATGGAATTAGATCTTTGAAAATTGGAGATTTTGTTCATTTGCTTGTACTTGTATCCTGAAAAAGTAAAGTTAGTCTTTATGCAATGTCATGATGCATGTATTATGTGACGAGTCTCTCAAAATAAATGAGAACTTGTATGTTTATCATGAAGTAATATATGCATTGTATGAATATGTTTATGATATGAATATGATTTATCCTGTCTTGATTGAGAAAATAGATCTCTGTGTCATTGTGATTTTGATGTTTGATCTTGTCTTGAAGATGCTCAATTGGGGACTTATGATTTCTGCTTGGGGATGAGCCGTTTGAATGATTGATATCGATGTACCCTGACTGGGGATAAGAGAGATGAATAACCCTGTTTGGAGAAGGGAAAAGTTTCGGGGAACCGACAGTGTCGAAGATGTAAACTCTGTTGAGGAACTAAGTCTTTATTGGGACGAGAACATTTGAAGATATCTTCTTAATGATTACTCTGTGGGGATATGTTCCTGTGACACTGGCTCTATGGGAAGGCATGGATGTCTTGAAGGTTGCCCCCAGTATTATAGTAATTGCCATTCTTGGATTTATATTGATTAGGACACACCACTGAATATTGATCAAGATGTCAAACTGGACTTGCATAGATTTTCCCCTGCTAGTAGGGACTTTGGAAAGATTCGCCTCGCGAGGACTTGATGAGATGTGCACTATGGGCGACATGCCCCTAGTAATCATAGGCCCAAGACAATGTCCCATGTTGATTGGGAAGTAGCTTCAGATCTACTTGGATGCATGCCCCAGATTGTTTTGGCATCCTTGAGAGATTCTTGAAATCTTGACTTGATTGCCCCAGATTGATCGGGAAATGGTTTGAAACCCACTTGGGATGTATGCCTTTGACTGTTTGGCATTTGAGAGATTCTTGGAATCTTGACTTGATTGCCCTAGATTGATTGGGCAAAACGTGTCATGCCCCTTGTATACGTAGAAGACATTGCTTCTTGGAGTAATCTTTGTTGGTCGGGATAACTTTGTGTCATTAGTCATACCCTGTGCAAATTCTTTTTGTCGCTAACAGTTGAAATCATGTAGAAGAATATGTTTAATAATGAATTCATGAGATGCAATGCATACGTCTGTCTTGAGTTTTTGAAAAACATTAAAACAGGAGATGTAAAAGCGTGATATTTGTAAAAACGTGATGTTTGTAAAACGAAATATCAACTCAGCATTTTTGGTAAACCTTAAGGAGTCAGGATACCTTTTTGGTGACAGTATGCTTTCGAACTAACCATGCTTCAGTTAGGACTTTCAAGGGTTGTAACGTGGCTTGGTTCACGGTTTAAGAAACAAAGGATAAAGGCTCAAAATTTTATTTATACCCATCCCAATCTTCGTGATGTTCTTCGATCCTATGCTCAGTTAACTTTGCGTTTCAGATTTAGCAAAGCTTGAAGTATTAACATTGACATTTGATGATGGATAAAGCAACGGGAGTTTATTTGGACAGGCACTCATCCCTTTTTTGTAATACTTTCTTTTTGTCGAGGATTTATAATGACCTCTTTTGAAATGTTTTCTTTTTTCGAGGATTTGTAGCGACCTGTTCTTTGATTTTGTTATACCTAACTTTTGCCTGAACTGTTTATTTTGAGGTTACAGTTAGCGGGATGTTTCAATTTTGATAAGTCTCCTTCATAGGTTTTGACTTAACATCTTTTTCTTTTTGGTGGATATTGACTGCCTGATTTAATGGTTGCGAGAACCCATCATTATCTGTGTAAACAACGGCTAGTATAATGGAGTTAACTGAGTAACTACCCTGCCCCAGGTTGTAATTAAGGGTTTTAAATTGCACAAGAAAGAGAACTTCTACTCCTTAGGCTCAAAAGAGTTTACGAGGGATTAACATCCTTATATCTCTACTATTTAGGAATTGAAACAATGCCTGTACATCGTCAGCATAGTCTGTTCAAAAGCATCACCGTATGAGGTTGCGGTATCGTTTTCGTCATCCTCCCTTAAAAGGCTTACAGCTTAGCAGGAGTTGAATATCACAAAACATATGCAAAGTAAAGACATAATTTAAAATGAGTGATAGCGAAATGATTGATTCAAGACAAACATATGCAATGCACTGATGATGATTATTAAAACAGATAATGTCTATCATGAGTCAAATCTTTAAACAAACAAGAAAAGAAACAACAAATGAAAGTAAAGCTAATGAGCCAATAGTCCATCCTTCTAGACATTAATCAGCCTTGTCATGATTAGGCATGGGAGCAGTGATCACCATAGGGGTCTTAGGAGGATTGAACTCAATTTTCACCAGTATGGATAATGTCTTGGATCTTGATCTTTAATGCCCAACAACTATTGGTATCATGCCCGGGACTATTGGAATGGTAGGCACATCGCACGTTTGGATTGTGTTTAGCAGAGGAAGTGTTGATGGGTTGAGGAGGATCCTTCACAGTAATCATTCCTGCCTTCAACAGATGTTGCAACGCCTGATCTAATGGCATGTTAATTTTGGTGAATTGACGCTTAGGTGCGTCTGACTTGCGTCGTTGTTGTGGAACTGATGTAGAGATTCAGAGCATCCGGGGTTCGAGCTTCCGGAATGTATATCTAATAAGAATGTTTCAAAAGTATAGGGGTCAAGCTTCCAGAATATTCATCTGATTGGAACTTTCAGAATGTCCGGGGTTCGAGCTTCCGGAATGTATATCTGATTGGAATGTTTCAGAAGTCTGGGGGTCAAGCTTCCAGAATGTTCATCTGATTGGAACTTTCAGAATGTCCGGGGTTCGAGCTTCCGGAATGTATATCTGATTGGAATGTTTCAGAAGTCTGGGAGTCAAGCTTTCAGAATGTTCATCTGATAGAGATTGATTTGTTGATGGTATTTGTCTGACCAGTTGGTCAACCTGAAAGGCAAAGTTAGTTCTATGTGATGTTGCGAATGCAAATGCAATCTTTTCAAGGATCTTTAGGAATTTAGTTAGCAACATTAGAAAATGATTAGGTCGCGTCTTTGTCTGAAGAATTCTGACTTTTGTTTTTTAATGTCCTTCTTTGAGAATCAAGCTCACCATATCGAGTGGGTCATCGCCTCTGATTTGGGTTACCTGTACTTCTGAATTTGAAGGAGTATGGCTAGAGGAAAATAAATCCTCTTGCCCCTTGATAGGTATGATGTCTTTGAACTGGAAGGCATACGACAAGAGGAAAATAAATCCTCTTGCCCCTTGATAGGTGTAGAGCCTTTGAATTGGAAGGTACGTGGCGAGCGGAAAATAAATCCTCTTGCCCCTCGATTAGGAATTTTGTCCTTTGATAAGAGCACCTGAAATCGTGCGCCCAAAATTCCTAAGATCCTTGAAAGGGTTAGTTAACATGTGATGTTATGATGTTATGATGTCATGATGTCATGCACATGTAATGCATTAAGTAAAGCATGAGGTAATAAGGACGAAATGTCCTACAAGAAAATCCTACAAGGAAATTGAAGGGTTAGTAGCACACACAAGCAAGTCACACAAATGTCCTTAGGTTCAAAGGCTCGCATGGAGTTTGACTAGGTAACTACCCTTCCCCAGAGGTACTTCTAAGGATAAGGATGATATCAGCAACGGGTTCTACCAGTTATTCAGAATTGTCAGTCCTTCTAAAGCACCCTCGGACATGATGCATTTGCACCATGCAATGATACTTTGAGAGAGAACCTATCTGAATTGTAGCATCGGGTAGCGACTAGTTCTCAACATTTGACAAGAGTAGTCCCCCCACTACGTTCCTAAAGGCCAAGATGGGTTAAAGGGTAACTAAAGGTCCTTGAGCTCCGGCGCACCCAAAGTTACATACATAGACCTCCCTCATTTGAGAAAGTTGTGCATATATCTATGGAGTCCTAACTCAAACGTGAACTTCATATTGACTCATCTCCCACATATGTGAAAGAGGTCGCCATGACTATGCCACTCCTATCTTAAGTGTACTTGAATCCGGGTATAGGATTCGTCCTTAATTTAATTCCCAAGCAACCTTTAAAATAAAGCAAGCAAAGCAAACATTTAAGTGATCCTAAACTTTAAGGTAACCCCTCTTTTAATTCGAAAGCATCCCCAGCAGAGTCGCCAGTTCTGTAATACGGTGAACTGACTTTATTCGAAATGTCGCGGTTAAGCAAGAGTCGCCACCGACTCTTATTTTATCCAATAAGAAAGTCTAAAAGAACAGGAAAAGACCTTTTGAAAGATTTTGAGTTCGGGGGTAGGTTATACAAAGGGAAGGTGTAAGGCACCCTTTGCATCCATGGTTATCCATGGGCTCTTAATTGCTTAGCTCACTTTGTTTTCAAAAATGTTTGAATTATTTGAAAAGTAGGGTGTAAATAGAAAAACTTCGTTTAAGGACTTTAGCTTGTAAATAAGCGTACCGTTGTTTTGAAAGTATTTGAAGAAGTGTGAAAAGTTTGGAATTTGAATCGAGCAAGCAATTAAAAGTAACCTACCCTAAGCTTTGAAAGATCGTTCTTTTAGCTTTTCGGGCGAAAGGGTCTATCCTTACCATGAGAGGGCAGGAAGTATTTCAATTGGATGTTTAAGGGTCATCGAGAATAATCATTCGCCATAAGACTGTCCCATGCCATAAAGAGGGCAGGTAGTCTAAGGGAAGGATATAATAGTCATTTAATATCTTTAGGCATCATGCGAGGATGCCTTAGAAGTTGGGACAATCATCTTATTTTTCCGAGCCAACATCGAGGGACTAGATGATTTTTATTCTTTAAGGCAACCTTGCTTTAGGTATCCTCGGATTCGAGGGACTTGACTATTTTAAGGCATTATTAATAAGGCAACAAGGCAACACTAATAAGGCAACATGGCGACCAGAGGGATTACCCTAAAGGTGTGTGGGTGCACAATCACGTGGTTAACTTCGATGATATTTATCTTGTAAATTAGTGGTCTAGATTCAGTTTATGGTTTGCGCTCCCTAATTTACTAACCACAGCAGAAAAGAATAAAGGCAGAATTAAAAAAAAAAGTTCCTACGCTATTACAATAAACACCTGTGAATGCGGGAAAATAAAGGCAGGAAAATAAACCTAATTAAACTATTACATCCTGTGAGAAGTTACATAATAGGGTAAAAACTTGTGTAAAAACCACAAGAAATAATTAAGTAGATGATAAGCATAATAAAAGGCAGATATAAAATAGAGGAAGAATTGAGCGCAAAAATAAAACCTTACAGATTAATGCCAGCCACTAAGGCATACAAAGGCAGATAAAATAAGGCAAAATTAAAAATTAAAAATTAAAATTAAAGGCATGCGACAATCAATGAAGTGGGATGAGAAGAGAAATCGCGCTTTAAAGAAATTCAAAGTTTAATCACAAAAGGGTATTCATGGTGATAAATCTTAAATCTTAAGGTTAAGAGAAAACCTAAAATTAGGATTATAATTAATTTTAACAAACCTAAAAATAAAAATCAAAGTTAAATATTATAAACCTAACAATTAAAATAGTTAGCCTAAAAACTAATTTGACTAAATAAAAAAAATTAGTTTATTAGTGTAAACCTAAAAATTTAAGTAGTTTTTATTTAAAAGAAAACATTATATATTTGTTTTTTAAAAAAGGAATAAGAAATAAAATAATAAAAAACAAACAAAAGAAAATAATTAAAATAAGATGAACCTGGGCGTGCGATCTGGTGCTGCTGGTCCTCGAGGGTCCATGGTGTGTCAGCGTATCTCCACGCGTTGGATCTGCATGTGTGGGAATCCAATGGCCAGCATATGAAGGTGCATCATGAACCTGCGTGTGCTGGGCGTACTAAATCTGCAGATAAAACATTAGAAAAAAAATGTGTCATCGCTGGGACTCGAACCCACTCTCTTATAGTCAAACACTTGCTTTCTTTTCCAATTGTACTGCCCAATACTTCTTGTCAATACAATAGCTTTATAACAATAAATACAAAATAACAAATATAATGGAACAAGTCAAAAAAGAAAAGTCAGATGGGCCCCCCTGTATACGCGCTGGCCAATGAAATTGAGAGAGGGTATTTGGAAAATTGACTGGCCAATGGTGTTTCCTGAACGTGCCACGCGTGAATAGAAAGAGAAACAGCATCATGAATGGGACTGGCCAATGAGGATGAAGTAATGTGCGGTCAAACCTTCCACGCTCCTACTCATCATCGTCCTCCTCGTTTCCTACGGAATCTGCTATGGAAATAGCTACCCTTTTTCCTGCGGATTTTGCTTCGAGTTCATCTTCCTTAATTTCGTGATCTTAAACCTGCCATGAATGACATTAGGAGAAATCAAATCCTTCCCAGATCCAGTAAACAGGTCCTCCTACATCCAGTGGTGCCCTCGTTTTTTCCTGAAACACACGGTAAAAGCAAATACGAAGGAATGCAAGCTTGTGCCCTAGCAATGGCACTTTTATATTCCTGCGTGTAAACTCAACAACGAAAGCTCAGAGTCGTCCTAAACACTACCATGAACGTGTTAGAAAACGTAAATTTGATTTATATTACTTGCATGATGAGTTTGAAAAAGATACTTTTACCAAAAGGAATGCACGTTGGCAAGAGTTGATCTGATATGCTCTGATCTTTCCCAAGGACTGAAGATCACTCCTTGTGTCCCTGAGATAATGATGATACCTTTGGAACTTGTAAACGATGGCTACTATTATAAATTTTTGTTTGCCCTAGCCACTTGAATTTTGCAACTCAAAACCCTTGTCTCTGGCCTTCCAATTTCGTCCCTTATAACCTAAACTTGTTGTGCATATATAGGAGATTAAAATTAGGTCAACAAAAGGAGGAAATATCTTGTATTGATTAAGATATATTTTGTTGAAAATTAACACCAAATCTTGCCCTTTTTTGTCTTCAATCAAAGCCAATCTCTTGCCAATCACATATATTTCGAAATTGACAGCTAGCTATAAGTTTCTCAAATTTCCCTGACTTGTACAAGTCATAACTCATTCATTATTTATCATATGAAGATGTTCTAGTACTTTTTAGAAAGCCCAAGATGTCCTCTATAAGCCACTTTGGAACATATTTTGCATTTGAGGATTTTATCTTGAAGATATGGCTCCTGGAAGAAAACAGCTTTTTGCGAGCTTCTAGAAGGACCTGTAATGTATTGATTCATATCTCTCAAATGAAGCATTTTTAGACTTGTCATGTGAGAGACAAAGTTGTAGGGAATTCAATTTCCTTCAAAATAAGCTTTGGAGGCGAAATTTATGATGTTCCATGTGAAAGTTATGGCTGGTCAAAGTTCAGTTGACTTTAGGTCAAATACCCTAATTTAGAAACTTTAGATTTTGTCGCTTTTGGAGCTTTCCTTGATGCATCATGATCAATACTTGATCAAATGATGAATGATACTTCATAATGAGGATGTTGACCAAAAATCCGAAGTTTTGATCGTGGTTTGACCATAGTTTGACTTTTAGGTCAACTAGTCGATTATTGATCGTTTGGGCCATTGGGTGGGCAATCTTTTGAATCAGAGCTTGAAAATTGGCATGAGGATCCTTTGAGGCATATGAGAGACCAAGGGTTCCATTTGAGGTCTTAGAAATCGATTTTTCTTGAAGAGAAGCAAAACCCTAGTTGCGGGTTGTTTGTTTAGGAGAGTGTGCATCCACTTAGATCTTGAGCTGTTGAGCTTGAGTATAAAAATGTGATGGGCAAATTTTGGGGTATGACAACTAAGCATTTCTAGGTAGAAGCAATTAACACAGCATGTTATATTTAGAATAGAATCTCCATAAGACCTATTCTAAATAAGACTCCTTATGAATTGTGGAAGAACAGAAAACCCAACATTTCATATTTCTTTCCTTTTGGATGTATTTGTTATATTATGAATTCTAAGGATCATCTGAATAAGTTTGGCGCCAAAGCTCAGAAGTGTTTTCTTCTTGGATATTCTGAACGCTCAAAGGGCTACAGAGTATACAATACTAAAACTCTGATAGTTGAGGAATCAATTCATGTCAGATTTGATGATAAGCTTGGCATTGCAAAGCCAAAGCAGAATGAGATTTTTGCAGATATAGATATTTCTGATCCAGATCATGAAGAACCTAGAGGAAAGGTTGATTCAGAAGATCAAGTTGCTGCTTCTTTAAAGAATCTCAGAATATCTGAAGAGCCAACGGTCAAAAGATCCTCAAGAATCATCTCAGCTCATCCAGAGGATGTCACTATTGGAAACAAAGATGATCCCATCAGAACGATCATTTCTAAAGAACAATGCAAAATCTATGTTTGGATTAGTGTCTCTGATTGAGCCAACATCTATTGATCAAGCTCTAGAAGATAATGATTGGATTATTGCAATGCAAGAAGAGTTTAATCAATTTACAAGGAATGATGTTTGGGATTTAGTTCCAAGGCCTAAAGGATTTAATATTATTGGAACAAAGTGGGTGTTTAGAAACAAGCTAAATGAAAAAGGTGAAGTAATAAGAAACAAAGCCAGACTGGTTGCTCAAGGTTATAGTCAACAAGAAGGTATTGATTATAATGAAACTTTTGCACCAGTTTCCAGGTTAGAGTCTATTAGATTATTAATTTCTTTTGTCACTCAGAATAACATAACTCTGTATCAGATGGATGTTAAGAGTGCCTTTTTAAATGGTTATATCGATGAAGAAGTTTATGTTCACCAACCTCCTGGTTTTGAAGACTCTAAGTCTCCAGAACATGTTTTCAAACTTAATAAATCATTATATGGTCTGAAGCAAGCTCCCAGAGCTTGGTATTAAAGATTAAGTTCTTTCCTTCTAGATAATGGTTTCACAAGAGGAAAAGTAGACACAACTCTCTTTTGTAAAACTTTTAAAAAGGATATTTTAATTTGTCAAATTTATGTTGATGATATTATATTTGGAACATCTAATGCCTCTCTGGGAAAGGATTTTGCTAAGTCTATGCAGGCAGAGTTTGAAATGAGCATGATGGGAGAGCTAAAATACTTTCTAGGCATTCAGATAAACCAAATCTCTGAAGGGACTTACATACATCGGACTAAGTATGTTAAAGAACTTCTGAAGAAGTTTAAATTATCAGACTGTAAGGAAGCTAAAACTCCAATGCATCCAACTAGCATTTTAGGAAAGGAAGAGGTAAGTAAGAAGGTAGATCAGAAGATCTACAGAGGTATGATAAGATCTCTTCTCTATCTGACTGCTTCTAGGCCTGGCATTTTATTTAGTGTCTGTTTGTGTGCTAGATTCCAATAAGATCCTAGAGAATCTCACTTAACTGTTGTTAAGAGAATTCTTAGGTATCTGAAAGGTACTACTAACGTTGGTTTGTCTTACAGAAGATCTGAAGAATTCAACTTAGTAGGTTATTGTGATGCGGATTACGTTGGAGATAGAGTTGAAAGAAAAAGTACTTCTGGAAGCTGTCAGTTTCTGGGAAGAAATCTGATCTTCTGGTACAGCAAGAAACAAGCCACAATTGCATTGTCTATAACTGAAGTAGAGTATGTAGCTGCTGCTGGATGTAGTACACAGATGTTTTGGATGAAAAGTCAGCTAGAAGACTATCAAATATATGAGAGTAACATTCCTATATTCTGTGATAATACATCTGCTATTTGTCTTTCTAAAAATCCTATTTTACATTTTAAAGCTAAGCATATAGAGATTAAACATCATTTTATTAGGGACTATATTCAGAAGGGTGTTCTTTCTTTAAACTTTGTAGATACAGACCATCAATGGGCTGATATCTTTACAAAACCCCTTGCTGAAGATAGGTTTAAGTTCATTCTGAAGAATATTGGTATGGACTTATGCCCAGAGTGAAGTGAGTGTGAAGCTCTAATATGATTTAGTCTAAAAATTATGTGTTTATGTTTTCTTATTATCAAATCTTCTGATTGTGTTTATTCATTAGGACACTCTGAAATTGTTATCTTTAACGTTTCATGTGCCTAGTATGACTCAGAACTTCTTTTAAAGCAAAACAGTTGTCACCAGCTACTCCCAGACGATGACCACGTGTTCATCAGAAGGGACAAGCGTGCGTGTAGTTGATGAGGTGCCGCCCTAGGTAACTGTGCAAAATCTTTTCAAATCTTACGTTACGCCCATTAACGTCTTTCATCATTAATGCATATTCTGTAACCGTTGCATTCAGAACTTCATTGCATTTTATTTTCAAATCCGTGTCTTTATAAACTCATTTCATCTTCACTTTCTCTCTTTTCACTCATTCATCATCCTCGTTGTTTATGCATTTTGCTCTCTATTTCGTCTCTACCAAAACCCTAAACCAAAGCAACCCATAATTCTTAACTTCTCCTCATCAATGGCTTCGTTTTCATCAAACCCTTCTGCATCTCCGCAACAACAACAACAGCAACCTGCTTCTTCTCAATAAGAGAAACCAACATTCACAGAACCAACAAGAACTTGTTTGATTCCTTTCGCAGAGTTGGAAGTTCTCTGTGAACTAATGATAGATTTCAATAATCTTCAAGAACACAACTTCAACATCAAGACGAACATGTTAGTTCAAGGCTGGGCAAACTACTTTAATCGTCTCATAGGACCAGTTTACCCAGATTTAGTAAAGGAATTTTGGATTCATGCTACCCTAACCCCCAAAGCTATCATCTCTTTCGTCTTAGGGCAAGAGATTTCTATAACTGAGAATATAATAAGGAAGTTAATGAATCTCCAAGATTTGGGTGGAGTAACTGGCGCTATTCCTGGAAGAACTGACTGGGAAATAGTTTACCCATAAATCTTTACTGCTGGTAAAGGATCACCAAACACCAAGGATGTGAAGCCTCCATACAGAGTTTGGGCAAAGATCATTCTAGGCTCAATAAACCATAGAAAAGCATCTGTTTCTGCCACCTACATAAATCAAGATCAACAGTTCCTTCTGTACTGCATTGGGAAGGGTATGAGGATTGATTTACCTCATATTCTGTTCCATCATTTGTGGAACCATGTGAAGGACTCAAGAGAGGCAGAAAGAATAAAATACCCCAAGGTCAAGAGGAACACCATTCCTATGGGAAGGTTGATATCTGACATTCTGACAGAGAGTGGTCAGATAGATGCTCTGAAGGAAGCTGACGCTGTTCAAGATCTGACAACTGTTTGTGGGAGTATTCTGACTGCCCATAGTCTGAAGAAAATGAAGCTGATTGAAAGGGTCCTTTCTCCTCCAACAGTGGTCAGTGATATTATGCCTAGAAGAAATCCTGTAGATGACTTCCAGCTGTTCTTCAAGGAAGAACATCCAGACTCTGTCCTCTTCTATCTGGAGTCTTGCCTAAAAGATGGCTCAGAATTTGATCCAGCGTGGCTGCATGGAAGAAATCTTTCTTCTCTAGATGCCTTAAAGGAGAAGGAGAAGAAGAAGAAGAAGAAGAAGAAGAAGAAGGAAAAGAAGAGAAAGTTTACTGGAGATGGTCCTTCAAAGCCTTTGAAGAAGAAGAAGAAAAGTTCAGGTATCTCTATATCTAGCTCTGTACCTCCTTCTATTAATAATTCTGATAACGTATCAACAGCAGACCCTCTCTCTCAAAATCCCTAGATCATCTACTAAACTGAAAAAGTTGATAGATGATATAGATAGTGTTGATGATTCTATCCTTGAATCTGATTCTGTCCCAGAACTTCCTCCTCACCAAAATCAATCATCTTCTGAAATTCCATCTTCTTCCACCACCTCAAAAGGAAAATGACCCATTCATTCTAAACCACAAATTCTGAACCCTCCACCTCTCACTGTTATATTCCCAACCATTCCATCTGGAAACATCTTCTCCACTTCTCAACCTCAACCATCTCAACCTCAATCTTTTGCTCACCAACCTCAACCCACATCCTCTATACCTCAACCAATCTCACCAATATCTGACCCCCCACCAGCAGTTGACATTCCTGTCTTTTGTAATTTCTCTGAATCTTCTCTTCTTCACCACCCTCGCAACCCTGTTCCTTCATCTGAGCCTACAGTCGTTATTGTATACTCTGATAATGAAGAAACTTCCTCACCCCTCTCCACCATCTCATATTTTCTTCTTGATAGACCATCTGAACCCTATCTCATCTCAAACCCCCAAGAGCCTATAACCATCATCCGACCCACCTCAACCCCATCCTCTATTGATACTTGTTTTCAGATTTTTAACTACAGGGTATATAGTAGGTTGGAGATTCTGAAGGCTGCCCATGATCATAAGTTAGATCATGTGACTGTTGGAAAGCTCTAGGAGGTGTTCACCAAAGATCTGTTGGATGATGTTCTGAATCTTTAGAATATCTATGTGTCTGAAGCTCCTGGTCCTGCTTGTCTAGCTCTGGACTATGGTCATTGGAAGACTTTACAGGAAATCAGAAACTGGAAAACTCTGCAGGCTGAATCTTCTGGTGCTACTGCATCTGAAGTTGATGAGATGGAGCTAGAGGCTGATGATATGGATTTGGATAATCCTCTTCCCATGGTTGTCTGGAAGCCACATCAATTTCCTTTCGCTCCCAAGGCTAAGGAGTTTGCTGTTATGACTAGTGTTGTACCCCAAAATTTGCCCTCATATATTTGCAAATGTCATTTTATTTCGAATAAGTGACGTAGCATAGTTGGTAAGGATTTGAGGTTAAAAGGTACATGAACGAGAGGTCCTGGGCTCGAATCTCACTTCTAACATTTCTCCTTTTTTATTTGTTTTCTAATTTTAATTCTAACTTTATTTCCATTATTCAAAAATCATAAAAATTGTATTTTTTTTATTATTTTAATTTAATTTCGCACTAATTAAATAAGCATTTTTTAAAATAGTCAATTTTTTACTTTTATGCATTTTTTTAGTCAAAAAATCATAAAATATTCAAAAAATTCAAAAAAGGAAGTTTTTTTTATCTTATTTGTTCTATTAATAGCCCTTTTCATATCTTAGGGAGTAAGTCAATCTCATTAAATTATTTTGATTTAATTTCTTGCTAGAATTAAAACAGATTAATTTTTTGGCCTTGATTTGATTCATAGATTTTAATTTTCCTTTTTTACTTAACCTATTTTTTGTGTATAAATAGTCACTCTTTTCACACATTCCCAACAACTTTCTAACTCTTATTCCCACTCTCTCTCTTCTCAAACACAAAAATTATTTTCTCCTCCTTCTCTCTAAGATCAAACTTCACTTTCTTTCATGAATATCATAACAACTTCATAGCTTGTTGAAGAACATCAAGAACACTTTAAAAAAGAAACTCAAGAACTTATATCTTCCTCTCACCGTAGAACCGAGTGGTTCAACACGCATCTTTCCTCCACAAACTTCCATCGAAGCCCTCAGGTGGTGTTGTTTTTTTTTTTTATAATTTTGTTAGCTTTTTATTGGTTCAATTGATGGCCATGATTATTGTTTTGAAAGTGTTGTTTTATTGTGATTTGATTTTGTTTGTGTGAATGGAGAAGAGAGAATACATATGGGGAAGAATATGAAATCAGTCAGAACCACCGAATCAACCGGATCTGCATCACTCTTTCACGCCTTAACCGCCGGCGATCCATCCACTAACACCAAAAGCACGCTGGCACAACTGATGTTATACAAGCGCCAATCACTTTCCCAACTCGGGTTCGACCCCCAGGATTACCCTTTCTTTTTGTCAATTTTTCTTTCTTTCTTTTTTCTCTACAATTTTCTTTATTTAACCACATAATTAAAATCAACCCATAACTAATTAGGACTAGGATTAGGATTTAGGCTATTAATTATTTTTTCTTTCACCTTTTTGTTTAATTAATTTAATTTTAGTAATTAGGTTGTTTAATTTATTTAATTTCCATAAAATCATAAAATCACAAAAACATTTAGTTTTAATAGTTAATTTGATTTAATTGTGTTAACATTTTTTTAATGGACTATAATTAGGATTAGATTAGATTTTTTTAATTAAGACTAAATTTCAATTTAAAATTTAATTAGATTAGATTTAGTAATTAGAATATTTTTCAAAATAATTAGATTTAGGTTTAATTGATTTTATTTTTAACATAATTTTGATTAATTTAGTAATTAGGATTTGATTAGATTTTTTAGATTTAATAATTAAAATCAATTAGAGATTTAATTAGATTAGATTTAATTTGTACATAATTAGATAATTAGATTTATTTTCATTAATTAAATTAGATTTAGATTAACACTAACTTAAAATATTTTTCTAAACATCAAATCTTTTTCCTCCTCTTCTTCAAATATTTTCTCGATTTCTCAATTCGTCCGCTATTTACTTTCTCGCGTAATTTTTTTTATAATTTATGTAACTGCTTCTAGTTTGTAATAGTAATTAGGACTTTTATTTCCGTATTTTATTTCTTTATAATTTTTCTTATTATGTAACTACTAAGGGTTGTAATAGTAATTAGGCTTTTTATTTTCCGCATATTTTATTAATTATTATGTAACTGCCCCAAAGCCTTTTAATAGTTGTAGGTTTATTTTCTGCATTTATTTTCTACCTTTTCCGTTTCGGTTATGTAACCCCCCTCCCCGAAGCCTTGTAATAGCGTAGGAACTTTTAATTTCCGCACTTTATTTTTCTGCATGATATTAATTGCGTGGTTAGTAACAATAGGGAGTGGCAAGACTATTAACTGAATCTAGATCACTAATTTACAAGATAATATAATTGAATCAGAATCACATGATTGTTGCACCCACACACCTTTGAGGTAACCCCCTCTATTGCTTCCTTTCGATAAAATAGTCAAGTCCCTCGGATGTAGGGATACCTTAGCGCCTGTTGCCTTCGATAAAATCATCATAGTCCCTCGATATAAAGATCATAGTTCCTTCGAGTTGCCTACGATAAAAAATGATCTCGTTCCTCGATGTTGCCTCGATAAATGATGATCGTCCCTTCGAATGCTAAGGTATCCTTACTGGTTGCCTACAAATGACTATTCCATCCTTTCCTAAAGACTTCCTGCCCTTCTTATGGTATGGATAGACTTATGGTAAACGATGACCCTCGATGACCCGCACATCCAATGAAAGGACTACCTACCCTTCTTATGGTATGGATAGCCTTTTCAAACGAAAACTAAAAGAACAAGAAAGACTTTAAACTTAGGGTAGGTAGTTATTAAATAGCTTGCTCAATTCAAAACATTTAAAATGCTTTTCACACCTCCTTTTCAAACGATTTCCAAAAGGCCACGCTTATTTACAAGCTAAAGTCCTTATTCAAATCTTTTTCTAAACACACACGAGACTTTTTCAAACATTTCAAACAAACAAAGTGAGCTAAGCAATTAAGAGCCCATGGATAACCATGGATGCAAAGGGTGCTTACACCTTTCCTTGGTATAACTTACCCCCCGAACTCAATCTCTTTTAAAAGGTCTTTTCTGTTCTTTTAGCATTTCCAATTGGATAAAATAAAAGTCGATGGCGACTCTTGCTTAACCGCGACATTTTAAAAGTCTGTTCTCCCACCGTATTACAACTGGTGATATGGAAAGTCCGTTCAAATGGTTTGATTCTAACCCAGTTGCTCAACCATTGGTTCAAGCCCGTCCTGCTTCTTTTGTTGTTGGTTCCTCTACTTCTCAAGTATGGAACACTTTGAAGGAACTTCAGAAGAATCAAGAGGTTGTCTTTGATCGTCTGGCAAAGCAAGAGGATACAAACCAATAGTTCAAGACTTGGATGCAGAAGTCTGAATAGACTTCTAAGAAGCAAGCAGAAGATACCACTAAGATCAAGAACCTCCTAGCCCTCTTAGCTTCTAAGTTACCTTAGTCCGAGTCTAGTGTCTTTAGCAGTTGTCCTTGTTTGTTTGCATCTGCTTTGTATCTTCTTTTTAATTATCAATGAAATTTGTTCTTTCACTTTCATTGTTTATTTTATATCATCTGCTTTGTTCATCTGAATCTTTTTATGTTTTTTGATGAATGACAAAAAGGGGGAGAAATGTATTAATTTAATTGATTTTATTATATCAGTTGCTGGACTTAAGTCTCAACATTCTCTAACATAAAATGCAAAGCTTTGTATATGAAAGTTTTGCAGGAATATAATTCTCTGAAGATCTTAAAGACAATGAATGAAATACTAAAGATCTGAAGCAAGCAAATTTTGATGCTCTAATACGCCATGCTCTGATACACTGGTTCTCCAAAGAAAATTCAAAGCTTTCATGCTGTCCAAAAGGAAGCTCTGAATCATAACAAGAAAAAGCTTAACTGCAAAGTTTCTTCTGAAATGGAAAATACTCAGGGAAGTCTTTTAATTAAATTCTTCTGGTATTAATTTCTGGGGGAGATTAATCTATTCATTGTGACTAGTATTCAATTGCTATATCTATTTCATCTTCATTTTGGATACAAATTCATATCAATTCTATATGTTTTTGTCATCATCAAAAAGGGGGAGATTGTTAGAATATGAATTGTTCTGATAATATTTTCTAGTTTTGATGATAACATTATATATGAATTTTGTATAAGACAATGTGGTACTCTAATAAATTGTGTTTTCCATTTCAAGAAAAGTACAAAAGAGTATGCACTACATTAGCTTTCAGATACTCTGACCCAGATGTTCTAGATGGCCACATCAAATCATGACAAGCAGAAGCAAGTTCTGAAGCTCTAAAGGTATCACACTCTGAAGAACTTCCAAAAAGCTGAAGCGCTGAAGTTCTAACAATGCACCAAACGCTGGAAACTCTGATATTCAAAGAGACTTGCAAAGTCTGAATCCAGTACAAAACCATATGATGAAAAGCTAGAAAGTCTAGTCTGTGCGTCTGAAAAAAGGAACGTTGGAAGTATGGCTACAAAAGGCAAAGTCAGAAGTAGCAGTTATTGCAAGGCTCGAGGTAGTTGACAAAAAAGTGAAACATTAAATGCAACATTGTACTGTACCCGCAAAGCATTTAATGCAGTACTATTCAACGGTCATATTCTCGTGCCTATAAAAGGAAGAAATCAGCAAGGAGAAACTTTAGAAAAGCCTACGTTCATTCTTCACACGTTCTCATCATCTGACTCTGAACCTTTCTCACGAACAAAGAAGCAATCTTTATCTTCAAGCTCACATACTTTTGTATTCTTAGTGAGATTTAGAAGTTAATCTTAAGAGAAAAATCACTTGGTGATTATAGCTTTATTAGAAGCAGCTTTAATCTCTTGTATTTGATTATATCTTTGTAAACCAAAATTCCTTAAGTGATCAAGTTGTGATTTGTAGACTCAAGAAGACTTAGAGGTTGATCTAAGTGGAAAACCATTATAATCATTTTTTATTAGTGGATTAAATCCTCAGTGGTGGTAAATCACCTGTGAGGGTGAACTGGAGATAGTTTGAGTTCAAACGAACCAGGATAAAAATAATTGTGTTCATTATTTTTATCTGCCAAAAAAAAACAACCCTTATTCAATCTCCCCCTTTCTAAGTGTTTTTCACTCCTTCACTATGGTTATGTTTCTATACTAGTGTATATATATATATATATATATATATATATATATATATATATATATATATATATATATATACATTGTTAAACAAACCCCACATCCATGAGAGATTTACTCATCCATCATCACATCTTATTCATACATACATGAAATGATCTTGAGGTATCTCATCCCTTTTATTCATAACGATTTTTATATTTGTGTTTATACACTGATATATTTGTTTGTACTTACTTTGATTGTATCCATGATACACATAACATGTCTCACACACCACTTGAGATGCTCACCCTTAATGCTTTCTTGAGATGTATGATTCCTCATTGATGTTAAAAATCCAAAGGAATGGAAATGATATTGACTAAAATTGTCAAGGTAATCACTCTCTTTTTCCAACTCTTTTACTTTGTGATTAGTATTATTAAAGCTTTGCACCCCTCCTTGTTTAAAATAATGGTTTTGTATTGTTAAATCTCATCCTCTTTTAAATCAACCTTGGTTTTGTATTGTTAAAGCTCAACCACTACTCTTTTAAATCTCTCTTGCCTTGTATTGGTAAAGTTTGGCACCCTTGTAAAGACTTTTTAAGTATTGGTACAACTTAACATTTTAAAAACTCGTTGAGTAAAGGTAAAGCTCAACATGCAAAAATATTTTTCCACTTGCCTCTTTTATTTTCCTTTTAAGGGGAACTAAAAATGCTCTGACTTTCCTATTGCACTTAAGGGGTATGTAGGTTCAAGATTCGATGTCTTGCCGAACATACTTTTAAAATCTCTTTTCTCATCCTCCCACTCTATTTAAACAAAAAAAAACATAAACAATTTATAACAATAACAACAAAAAATATATATTTTCAAAGAGGTTCATACGGAGTACCGTAGATCTGAGGGGTGCTAATACATTCCCCTTACATAACCAACCCCCGAACTTAAGATCTCTGTCTTTTTATTAGTTTTGTTTTAAAAACTTCTTTAGGTTTTACTTCACTCTTTTTCCCATTTCCTTTAGAAACAATAAAGCGTTTTGGCGACTTTCACTAAAAATAACGAGTTTAATCAATCCAATGGCCTCAGTCTCAATTTTCACCGATATAGGTACTCGTAGTAGGTGCTACGACCCATATCAAGACGAATCCTTGTCCCCATGCATTTTCCTTAGAGCTGTTATAGCCCACCGTAGCAGTTTCTACGGGCCATAAAAGAGCCCATAATTGGCTCTTTCTCTCTAATTCGGTGTGTTTTACACCTTTGATTTTGATGCACCTACATCAATTTAGAAAACCAGAAAACCACAATCCAATTTCGTGTACAATTCAATGGAATTTACCTACCAGGAAATCAATTACATGCATCAGAACAAGGAACATCCATAATCATGGATCAATTCATGTCATAAAGTAGAGTTACCATGTGGTCATTCTTTCTATCCTAATCAAAGGAAATCATGCATTCAAACATATCATTTAGACATCCAAAAACACATAGCATGCAAGTTTCATGAAAAACAAACATGATAAAGCAACACATATGGATATCAAGAAAACACACATTGATCAAGTTATCTAACCCTCCCCTCATGCATTACCCTTATCGTGATTCTACCCAAGATCAAAACCTAATGAAAACCCACCTTGAGCTTGATTAGTTTTGATTTAAGATGATAAATAAGGAGAAATGGTGATCAATTCTATCCTTTAATCTTCTTCTGTAAGAAATCGAGAAATATCAAACATGCACTTGATTTGGATGAAGTTTGAACGAGAGATCTTCTTCTTCCTCAAATTTACCTCAATCTTCTATTCCGTCAACTCTTCACTTCAAAATGTGATATAAGGGAGATAATTTCAAGAGAAAAATGAGAGACGAAGCTCAACTTTGGACATATCTAGTGACTCAGAGAAATGTCACTTTTGCCTTTGCCGATTAACCAAAATTTCTAATGATGCCACTAGGGTTCTTAATCCCTAATCATATCCATTAAACATGCTCATCCCATCATTATCAACATGATGGTGAATGAATAGAAGTTTTGGGAATTACAACATATGTCACACCAAATTTGAACACTCTTCACACACTCTATGTTGTCTGCCATGTGTCAGAATAGTGCGGGGGTAACCCCTCGTAACTAACGCCTCGCAAAAATGTTAATGTTTTACCCCTAACATACAATTTTCGATAGATGTTATCCCTTTGGATATCCTTACATTGGAAAGGGTTTTGGTATGCTGTGATAGCTTTCACCCTTGTAAACTTTGGCTTTTTCTTGTAATAAAATTTTCAAATTATAAATTATGGTATATCTGATATAATATTTTTGTCATTGTTATTATGTTTTATAATTTCATTTTATAAGTTGTTTGTTTAATTATATAAGTGAACAATATTAAGTTTTATAGAGATTTGTTTTTCTAATTTTTACAAACAAAGTGGTATTGATAGGCTGGTTTGTTTAACTAGTGCATTTTAAATAGATAAAAGGATTGTATAAGCACAATAGTATACAAAATAAAACATTTTTTATCTTAAAGCTAGCTAATTTGAAGTGAAAATATGGTACTTAGTGGTAGAGCATATGAGTGTTTAAGAATACTATGAATCATTTGGTAGCTACAATAATAGATCAGAAGATGAGTTAGAACTCTTATTATTATGTAGTTGGGTGTTGAATATTTTGCATTGTAGAGTGATCATAGCTAAATGATTTTAAGTATGTGGCCTATATATTTTAGAAAGTTATAAGGTTGTTGTTCATTCATCACCAACTAATGAAGACTTTCATGACAAGAAAACTTTATGAGATTTGAGGTCAAGGCATGGTGGATGCCCAAAGGTTATTTCGAACCACTTTAATGAATTTTGCATATTACAAGGAATAAAAATTCCTTTGACCACTAAGTTGTCATTGAGATTTTAGGGTAACGCTAGTGCCAAAATAGCTTACTGTTAGAACATAGTTTGGTTCTAATCATATTTGTAGTGTTTTAATGATAACAAGCAAATAAATTTTGTATAAGCAAATGTGGTACTCTAATTATGTGTTTCTGATTTTATAAGATGATTCAGTTCAAGTACCATCAGAACTTAATACGCAAAGATGAACAAATGCAAAAATGCTCAAGACTTAAAGCAACTTCTGATCAAGCACAAAACCGCTGCAAACATACTGATACAGAAGCTAAACAGAAGATCATGTAGTTTGATTCAAAAAGAAAGATACCGTTAAATTCATCATCATTAGCAAGGCGGCTGCAACATTCAAAAAGCGCAACTCCCAATGTTGATTAAAGAAGCTATCCACATGCAGCTCATTGGAGAAAATAGAACAAAAAGCAACACGCAAGCATTAAATGTTTTGTTTAAAAATAAAGTTAACGGACCAAAATTCTTGAGATATATATTCATGTTTGTTTGAAACAACAAAAACAACGATAATACACACACAAAGATCACAAGTCTGAAAATTATCAAAGTGTGAAGATCCTGCAAACTCGCTGAAGAAAAAGTTTCATATCCAGATTCTGAGTTTCAAGTTTCTGTACTAAATATTAGTGAAATACCACAGTTGTGATTAACGCTTTATGGAAGCAATTTAAACATTGTCATTTGAAGTTACTCTGTAAGAGTTCCTTGAGAGACCAGTTGGGTCATAAGTCTCAAGAAGTCTAAGACTAGTTCAGTCTTAGAAGTTGGTTAGTCACAAACAGGTGGTTTGTGCAGGTCGTTAGTCACCAGCAGTTTGGCTTGTGCACTGTATTGTTAGTCACACTAGAAGACTGTGTAATTGTAATCAAGTTCTGATTATAGTGGATTAAGTCCTCGTTGAGAGAGGCAAATCACCTGAGGAGGGTGGACTGGAGTAGTTTGAGTTGCAAACGAACCAGGATAAAAATAACTGTTTTCTGTTTATCTTTCCTCTAAACGAAAAAGAATCACTTATTCAAGCCCCCCTTTCTAAGTGTTTTCTCAACCTTCAAATTGCTTCAGAGCTCTTGGTTCTGGGTGTAAACACTTAACCGTGTCAGTCAAGATCCAAAAGGAAAACACTATGGCGAATGATTTAAACAACAATGGTTATACAAAAACCCTGTGTTTGATGGAGAAAATTTTGAATATTGGAAAGATAGAATAGAAAGTTTCTTTCTAGGACAAGAACCTTATCTATGGGATATTGTGGTAGATGGCTACAATCATCCTGAAGATGCGGGTGAAACGATAGCTAGGAAGAACATGACAGATAAATAAAAGAGAGAATTCAAAAGTCATCACAAAGCCAGAACTATTTTGCTAGGTGCTATCTCACATGCAGAATACGAGAAAATCACAAACAGAGATACGACACACGATATATTTGAGCCACTCAAAATGACTCATGAAGGCAATGCTCAAGTCAAAGAGACAAAAGATTTGGCCTTAATACAGAAGTATGAAGCTTTCAAGATGGAAGATGACGAGACCATTAAAGCCATGTTCTCGAGATTTCAAACTCTGACTGATGGTCTAAGAGTTCTAAACAAAGGATATACTAAAGTTGATCATGTCAAGAAAATAATCAAAAGTCTAACAAGAAGATGGGGGCCAATGGTTATAGCATTCAAAGTAGCAAAAAATCTAGATAAAGTATCCCTTGAAGAACTCATCGGTGCTCTAAGAAGTCATGAGATTGAGCTTGATGACAATGAGCCTCAAAAGAAAGGTAAGACTATAGCTCTTAAATCTATTAAAAAATTTGAAACTAACGCTTTGCAGGCTAAGGAAGAATTCTTAAACGAATTCGGATCAGAGGAGGAAGATGAGATGTCTCTCAAAAGAGTGAATCAACTCTGTAAGAACAAGCAAAGATGGTTCAGAAACTTCAGAAGACCAGAATACAAAGGAGAATCCTCTGAATACAAAAGAACCAGCAGAAAATGTAACGTATGCTATGAATGCAATGAACCAGGACATTTCAAGAGTGAATGTCTCAGACTGCAAAGAGAAAGGCCTAAGAAGAGGTTTGAAGAGAAGAAAAGTTTGATGGCTACATGGGATGATTCTGAATCATCTGAAGACGAATACAACTCAGAAGATGAACACGCCAACATAGCTTTCATGGCCACCACCGAAAACAGTTCAGATTCAGAAGCAGAAAAAAATGAGGTATTTTCCGAACTTACTAGAGAAAAGCTAGAAGAAAGTCTATCAGAAATTTTAGAGAATCACAATAAATTAAAATTCAAATATAAGAAGCTAAAGAACAACTTAGTAGCTGAAACAGAAAAACTTAAAATTGAGAAGGCTGAGCTTAAAAATAACAATTTGAAACTTATAGAAGATCAGAAAAATAAAAAAAAAACCTTAATTCAGAAAGTTCTTCAAGTACTAAAGATATTTTGAAAGAATATGACGATGGTTTTCAAAAATTTCTTGCTAAAAGTATAAACAGAAGTAAAATAGCTTCTCTGATTTATGGTGTAAGTAGAAATAATAGAACTGGTATTGGCTATAATACACCCAAAGGAAAGGAACCATATCAACCTATACCGGTTGATGAAATGACAATCACATATAAACCATTGCAAGCACAATTTAATCTTGGGCACACTCATGATATCAAATATACATCCTATTTTGATAGTTCTCATGCCAGACCTAAAGTCAAACAGAACTTTAGGTACCCTAACACAAAAGGACCCAAAAAGATATGGGTACCTAAGAAGAAAATGATCTATGTTGCAGATATTCTTAGCAGCAAAGTCAAGACACCAGTCATGGTACTTGGACTCTGGATGCTCGTGGCACATGACAGGAAGAAAGTCTATGTTCCAAAGCTTGGAACTTAAATCTTGCGGGGACGTTATATTTGGAGGGAACCAAAAAGGAAAGATTATTGGTTCAGGAACTATCGGTAATGGTAACTCTCCCTCTATAACTAATGTTTTACTAGTAGACGGTTTAGCCCATAACTTGTTATCTATAAGTCAATTAAGTGACAACGGCTATGACATAATTTTTAAGCAAGAATCTTGTAAAGCTGTCAGTCAGAAAGACGGATCAATCCTTTTTACTGGTAAGAGAAGGAACAACATTTATAAAATTGATCTCTCTGAACTTAAAACTCAGAAAGTAACGTGTCTTCTGTCTGTTGACGATGAGAAATGGGTTTGGCACAAAAGATTAGGACATGTTAGCTTGAGGAGATTATCTCAGCTTAACAAACTCAATTTGGTAAGAGGCCTCTCAAATCTGAATTTCAACTCAGATGCTCTTTGTGAAGCATGCCAGAAGGGAAAGTTTTCAAAAACCTCTTTCAAATCTAAAAATGTTGTTTCCTCATCTAGACCATTAAAACTTTTGCATATTGATTTGTTTGGTCTAGTTAAAAATGCATCAATCAGAGGCAAGAAGTACGGATTGGTCATTGTTGACGACTACAGCGGATGGACATGGGTAAAATTCTTAAGGGGTATGTAGGTTCAAGATTCGATGTCTTGCCGAACATACTTTTAAAATCTCTTTTCTCATCCTCCCACTCTATTTAAACAAAAAAAAACATAAACAATTTATAACAATAACAACAAAAAATATATATTTTCAAAGAGGTTCATACGGAGTACCGTAGATCTGAGGGGTGCTAATACATTCCCCTTACATAACCAACCCCCGAACTTAAGATCTCTGTCTTTTTATTAGTTTTGTTTTAAAAACTTCTTTAGGTTTTACTTCACTCTTTTTCCCATTTCCTTTAGAAACAATAAAGCGTTTTGGCGACTTTCACTAAAAATAACGAGTTTAATCAATCCAATGGCCTCAGTCTCAATTTTCACCGATATAGGTACTCGTAGTAGGTGCTACGACCCATATCAAGACGAATCCTTGTCCCCATGCATTTTCCTTAGAGCTGTTATAGCCCACCGTAGCAGTTTCTACGGGCCATAAAAGAGCCCATAATTGGCTCTTTCTCTCTAATTCGGTGTGTTTTACACCTTTGATTTTGATGCACCTACATCAATTTAGAAAACCAGAAAACCACAATCCAATTTCGTGTACAATTCAATGGAATTTACCTACCAGGAAATCAATTACATGCATCAGAACAAGGAACATCCATAATCATGGATCAATTCATGTCATAAAGTAGAGTTACCATGTGGTCATTCTTTCTATCCTAATCAAAGGAAATCATGCATTCAAACATATCATTTAGACATCCAAAAACACATAGCATGCAAGTTTCATGAAAAACAAACATGATAAAGCAACACATATGGATATCAAGAAAACACACATTGATCAAGTTATCTAACCCTCCCCTCATGCATTACCCTTATCGTGATTCTACCCAAGATCAAAACCTAATGAAAACCCACCTTGAGCTTGATTAGTTTTGATTTAAGATGATAAATAAGGAGAAATGGTGATCAATTCTATCCTTTAATCTTCTTCTGTAAGAAATCGAGAAATATCAAACATGCACTTGATTTGGATGAAGTTTGAACGAGAGATCTTCTTCTTCCTCAAATTTACCTCAATCTTCTATTCCGTCAACTCTTCACTTCAAAATGTGATATAAGGGAGATAATTTCAAGAGAAAAATGAGAGACGAAGCTCAAATTTGGACATATCTAGTGACTCAGAGAAATGTCACTTTTGCCTTTGCCGATTAACCAAAATTTCTAATGATGCCACTAGGGTTCTTAATCCCTAATCATATCCATTAAACATGCTCATCCCATCATTATCAACATGATGGTGAATGAATAGAAGTTTTGGGAATTACAACATATGTCACACCAAATTTGAACACTCTTCACACACTCTATGTTGTCTGCCATGTGTCAGAATAGTGCGGGGGTAACCCCTCGTAACTAACGCCTCGCAAAAATGTTAATGTTTTACCCCTAACATACAATTTTCGATAGATGTTATCCCTTTGGATATCCTTACATTGGAAAGGGTTTTGGTATGCTGTGATAGCTTTCACCCTTGTAAACTTTGGCTTTTTCTTGTAATAAAATTTTCAAATTATAAATTATGGTATATCTGATATAATATTTTTGTCATTGTTATTATGTTTTATAATTTCATTTTATAAGTTGTTTGTTTAATTATATAAGTGAACAATATTAAGTTTTATAGAGATTTGTTTTTCTAATTTTTACAAACAAAGTGGTATTGATAGGCTGGTTTGTTTAACTAGTGCATTTTAAATAGATAAAAGGATTGTATAAGCACAATAGTATACAAAATAAAACATTTTTTATCTTAAAGCTAGCTAATTTGAAGTGAAAATATGGTACTTAGTGGTAGAGCATATGAGTGTTTAAGAATACTATGAATCATTTGGTAGCTACAATAATAGATCAGAAGATGAGTTAGAACTCTTATTATTATGTAGTTGGGTGTTGAATATTTTGCATTGTAGAGTGATCATAGCTAAATGATTTTAAGTATGTGGCCTATATATTTTAGAAAGTTATAAGGTTGTTGTTCATTCATCACCAACTAATGAAGACTTTCATGACAAGAAAACTTTATGAGATTTGAGGTCAAGGCATGGTGGATGCCCAAAGGTTATTTCGAACCACTTTAATGAATTTTGCATATTACAAGGAATAAAAATTCCTTTGACCACTAAGTTGTCATTGAGATTTTAGGGTAACGCTAGTGCCAAAATAGCTTACTGTTAGAACATAGTTTGGTTCTAATCATATTTGTAGTGTTTTAATGATAACAAGCAAATAAATTTTGTATAAGAAAATGTGGTACTCTAATTATGTGTTTCTGATTTTATAAGATGATTCAGTTCAAGTACCATCAGAACTTAATACGCAAAGATGAACAAATGCAAAAATGCTCAAGACTTAAAGCAACTTCTGATCAAGCACAAAACCGCTGCAAACATACTGATACAGAAGCTAAACAGAAGATCATGTAGTTTGATTCAAAAAGAAAGATACCGTTAAATTCATCATCATTAGCAAGGCGGCTGCAACATTCAAAAAGCGCAACTCCCAATGTTGATTAAAGAAGCTATCCACATGCAGCTCATTGGAGAAAATAGAACAAAAAGCAACACGCAAGCATTAAATGTTTTGTTTAAAAATAAAGTTAACGGACCAAAATTCTTGAGATATATATTCATGTTTGTTTGAAACAACAAAAACAACGATAATACACACACAAAGATCACAAGTCTGAAAATTATCAAAGTGTGAAGATCCTGCAAACTCGCTGAAGAAAAAGTTTCATATCCAGATTCTGAGTTTCAAGTTTCTGTACTAAATATTAGTGAAATACCACAGTTGTGATTAACGCTTTATGGAAGCAATTTAAACATTGTCATTTGAAGTTACTCTGTAAGAGTTCCTTGAGAGACCAGTTGGGTCATAAGTCTCAAGAAGTCTAAGACTAGTTCAGTCTTAGAAGTTGGTTAGTCACAAACAGGTGGTTTGTGCAGGTCGTTAGTCACCAGCAGTTTGGCTTGTGCACTGTATTGTTAGTCACACTAGAAGACTGTGTAATTGTAATCAAGTTCTGATTATAGTGGATTAAGTCCTCGTTGAGAGAGGCAAATCACCTGAGGAGGGTGGACTGGAGTAGTTTGAGTTGCAAACGAACCAGGATAAAAATAACTGTTTTCTGTTTATCTTTCCTCTAAACGAAAAAGAATCACTTATTCAAGCCCCCCTTTCTAAGTGTTTTCTCAACCTTCAAATTGCTTCAGAGCTCTTGGTTCTGGGTGTAAACACTTAACCGTGTCAGTCAAGATCCAAAAGGAAAACACTATGGCGAATGATTTAAACAACAATGGTTATACAAAAACCCTGTGTTTGATGGAGAAAATTTTGAATATTGGAAAGATAGAATAGAAAGTTTCTTTCTAGGACAAGAACCTTATCTATGGGATATTGTGGTAGATGGCTACAATCATCCTGAAGATGCGGGTGAAACGATAGCTAGGAAGAACATGACAGATAAATAAAAGAGAGAATTCAAAAGTCATCACAAAGCCAGAACTATTTTGCTAGGTGCTATCTCACATGCAGAATACGAGAAAATCACAAACAGAGATACGACACACGATATATTTGAGCCACTCAAAATGACTCATGAAGGCAATGCTCAAGTCAAAGAGACAAAAGATTTGGCCTTAATACAGAAGTATGAAGCTTTCAAGATGGAAGATGACGAGACCATTAAAGCCATGTTCTCGAGATTTCAAACTCTGACTGATGGTCTAAGAGTTCTAAACAAAGGATATACTAAAGTTGATCATGTCAAGAAAATAATCAAAAGTCTAACAAGAAGATGGGGGCCAATGGTTATAGCATTCAAAGTAGCAAAAAATCTAGATAAAGTATCCCTTGAAGAACTCATCGGTGCTCTAAGAAGTCATGAGATTGAGCTTGATGACAATGAGCCTCAAAAGAAAGGTAAGACTATAGCTCTTAAATCTATTAAAAAATTTGAAACTAACGCTTTGCAGGCTAAGGAAGAATTCTTAAACGAATTCGGATCAGAGGAGGAAGATGAGATGTCTCTCAAAAGAGTGAATCAACTCTGTAAGAACAAGCAAAGATGGTTCAGAAACTTCAGAAGACCAGAATACAAAGGAGAATCCTCTGAATACAAAAGAACCAGCAGAAAATGTAACGTATGCTATGAATGCAATGAACCAGGACATTTCAAGAGTGAATGTCTCAGACTGCAAAGAGAAAGGCCTAAGAAGAGGTTTGAAGAGAAGAAAAGTTTGATGGCTACATGGGATGATTCTGAATCATCTGAAGACGAATACAACTCAGAAGATGAACACGCCAACATAGCTTTCATGGCCACCACCGAAAACAGTTCAGATTCAGAAGCAGAAAAAAATGAGGTATTTTCCGAACTTACTAGAGAAAAGCTAGAAGAAAGTCTATCAGAAATTTTAGAGAATCACAATAAATTAAAATTCAAATATAAGAAGCTAAAGAACAACTTAGTAGCTGAAACAGAAAAACTTAAAATTGAGAAGGCTGAGCTTAAAAATAACAATTTGAAACTTATAGAAGATCAGAAAAATAAAAAAAAAACCTTAATTCAGAAAGTTCTTCAAGTACTAAAGATATTTTGAAAGAATATGACGATGGTTTTCAAAAATTTCTTGCTAAAAGTATAAACAGAAGTAAAATAGCTTCTCTGATTTATGGTGTAAGTAGAAATAATAGAACTGGTATTGGCTATAATACACCCAAAGGAAAGGAACCATATCAACCTATACCGGTTGATGAAATGACAATCACATATAAACCATTGCAAGCACAATTTAATCTTGGGCACACTCATGATATCAAATATACATCCTATTTTGATAGTTCTCATGCCAGACCTAAAGTCAAACAGAACTTTAGGTACCCTAACACAAAAGGACCCAAAAAGATATGGGTACCTAAGAAGAAAATGATCTATGTTGCAGATATTCTTAGCAGCAAAGTCAAGACACCAGTCATGGTACTTGGACTCTGGATGCTCGTGGCACATGACAGGAAGAAAGTCTATGTTCCAAAGCTTGGAACTTAAATCTTGCGGGGACGTTATATTTGGAGGGAACCAAAAAGGAAAGATTATTGGTTCAGGAACTATCGGTAATGGTAACTCTCCCTCTATAACTAATGTTTTACTAGTAGACGGTTTAGCCCATAACTTGTTATCTATAAGTCAATTAAGTGACAACGGCTATGACATAATTTTTAAGCAAGAATCTTGTAAAGCTGTCAGTCAGAAAGACGGATCAATCCTTTTTACTGGTAAGAGAAGGAACAACATTTATAAAATTGATCTCTCTGAACTTAAAACTCAGAAAGTAACGTGTCTTCTGTCTGTTGACGATGAGAAATGGGTTTGGCACAAAAGATTAGGACATGTTAGCTTGAGGAGATTATCTCAGCTTAACAAACTCAATTTGGTAAGAGGCCTCTCAAATCTGAATTTCAACTCAGATGCTCTTTGTGAAGCATGCCAGAAGGGAAAGTTTTCAAAAACCTCTTTCAAATCTAAAAATGTTGTTTCCTCATCTAGACCATTAAAACTTTTGCATATTGATTTGTTTGGTCTAGTTAAAAATGCATCAATCAGAGGCAAGAAGTACGGATTGGTCATTGTTGACGACTACAGCGGATGGACATGGGTAAAATTCTTAAAAACATAAAGATGAATCACATACTGTATTCTTTGACTTCCGTAACTAAGTTCAAAATGAAAAAGAACTTAAAATCATAAAATTTAGAAGTGATCACGGAGGAGAATTTGAGAACCATTTCTTCGAAAAGTTCTTTAAAGATAATGGAATCTCTTATAATTTCTCATGTCCTAGGACTCCTCAACAGAAT
Organism: Vicia villosa; assembly: GCF_029867415.1. Classification (NCBI taxonomy): domain Eukaryota; kingdom Viridiplantae; phylum Streptophyta; class Magnoliopsida; order Fabales; family Fabaceae; genus Vicia; species Vicia villosa. Next base: position 346,154 of record NW_026705858.1, on the reverse strand, counting down.
GGGAAGGTAGAACGTAAGAACAGAACATTACAAGAAATGGCTAGAATTATGATTAATGAAGCCAATATGGCTAAGCATTTCTGGGAAGAAGCAGTTAATACAACATGTTATATCCAAAATAGAGTCTCCATAAGACCCATTCTTGAAAATACTGTAACCCCCTTCTAAACCCCGCGGAAATTAAATAAATAATCAAAGTAAAATATGAAACAAGGGTGCCACAATTCGATTTAAAACACAAAATAACGTACTTCATTACCATGCATTCTCTAAGGAACATTCATCAATAGTTCACAACACCTCATGTCAACACAGCGGAAAATTAATCAAACGGATAGGCACAACATCTTTGATACCATATCACATAAAATAACTCAACACAAACAATTAAAGTTATAAACTTATAAAATCAAAAACTTGCGTTCCCCAGTGTTACAATATCAGAGCATGACACTTGACGCTATACTAAACACACTGACTTATGAGCTGATCCTCACCAAGTCGAAGGCCGCTATCCTCAATCTGAAAATGAAAACATGTAAGGGTGAGTCTCATTCACAATTAATAAATATTATGCATTCATAAGCAACATAACATCATAGCATACCATTCACCCAAATTGCATTATATTCAGATCTTCGTACAATCATCAAGCAACCATACCAACAAGTACACCACCAAAATATAACACTGAAACTTATTCAATCATGTTATATCAATATGCATATGGACCAACTGACACTATGCATGTGGTACCAATAAACCGTGGACTTAATCCACCCGACTGATCTAAACATCACCGAGATACGGCCCTACCGACACAAATTCCACACAATGGAAATTATGTCCACCACTAATCCACACATATGACATACTTAGACATCACCGATCCGATGAAATACATCGTCTCACAAGCTCACCATTATCACCAACAACAAGTATGCCCATGTTCCGCAATCATTCACCATTACATTGTCTTATTCGCAAATCACATATTTGCACAATGTTTCATTCCACCAAAGCAATTAAATTGAGTTTTAGAAATAAAGACGGCTACTGCCCACACTTCTAGTTTATATTATAAAACGTTTAATTAGCTTTGCAATGCCCAAAATGGCACATAAAAAGAGTACACGGATCACAAGATACACAATTTCGAAGTTTGGAAAATTTCTGCACAGTAGGGTCCGCTCAGCGGCCCACCAGCGACTCGTTACAGAAGCGAACTACGTTGAGACCTCCGCTTAGCGGGCTCAAACAATTTCTAGAAAACTGACAGCATCCGCTTAGCTGACTAGCTCCGCTTAGCGGGTGTAGCAACCTGCCCTAAAAATTTGGACTTTTAGAGTCGCCACCTATTCTGAAGGGCGAATAGGAAACCCTACGCAGTTAAGAGATTCGGGTAAGATACTATATTCAGGTTGAGGGAAGGTGTTAGGCACCCTCAACCCTTTCCTATTGGCTTTGAATCTAAGGATAAAGGTTTATGGCTAAAATTGAGGTTTATAGCTAAGGAAGTGAATAGGGAAAAAATTGAGATTTTAGGGAAGGGGACTCGCCTTGGTTATCCAAGTGCCTACGTATCTCCTTAAGGAGAATCAGAGTCTACGTAGTTCGGGCACAGGGTTGTACGCCTTTGAATTAGAATTATGAAAGTGTTTGAAGACTTTTTGAATGGCCTATCGTAGTTTGAATTTGATCTGAAAGGCATTTTGAATTGCCTAGGATAAAAATCCGTAGTGTCGTGGTTTAGTGTATTTTGAATGTTTGAGCGTACAACCCTGATTTTAGTTTGCACTATTAACCGCAATAATCGATTGATTCAATTACCATAGTTAACAGATTAATAATTGCATCATTACCAATTTTAATCGATTGATTCGATTATCACTAATAATGAATTATAGTATTTTTTAAATAATTTTTATGAATTAATTTGTATCGTTACCCCTCGTAATCGATAGATACAATTACAAATAGTGACGAATTTGATAACGGGGAAATGCTAATCATTGTAACCAATAGCTTTGGTTAAAACCGTTTAGCAAAATAAATATTATTTTAATTTATAGGATTTGATTAATTAAATTAACCGATTATTAATCATCGCGACCAATAAATTTAGTCGAAACGAATAATAACTTAAATCCTAATATTTTGATACTTTGATCAAATGAGATGGGGTAAACCCTAATATTTTGGTTACACACTCCTAGGGTTTTTATGATTTAATATTAATTAAAACTAATTAAATCAATTAAGTCGAATAATCGACATAATCGAATAATCGGGGGAATAAATTATAATCCTAAATCCTAATTTAATTTCCTAATTCTAATTATATTCTAATCTTAATTAAATAAGTTATTGAATTAAACCTAATTAAAATAACAATCTAATCTAACAATAATAATTAAATAAATATATAGAAACCTGGATAGAAATCCTGTGTGGTGCTCCTTGAAGTTCATGATACACCTGCGTCTCCTGGGAACGTTGGATGTGGCCTAGCAGTGATCAAACGGATGACCAGTGAGGGCTCACAATAGGGGCGCAGGGATTGGCCACATGGGAACCTGCAAGTAAGAATTGTTAAAAATAAGCGTCTCCACCGGGTATTGAACCCAGGTTCTCCATGGTTCACAAGGGAGTCCTTTGCCATTCCTGCTACGATGACAACTTGTTAATTTTATAACGCCAATACAATTTAAATAAAACAAACTCGGGAATCCAAGCAAAAGAACCCAAAGAGCTCTGCGCTCCATCTTCATCTTTCTCATGGATTTTTTCTCACAGAGATTATTATCAATATATATGTCAGGATAATTTATGAATTGCAATAGAATTGAAATTATTTGATGTATATTGCTGTAAAGGAAAAAAACGGGTAGAATCGGAATCGTGAATGGGCGGAAGAGATGTGATGGCTGGGTCGCCGGCGGCGGAGGTTCGTGGCTGAAGACGGTTCGCAGGACGGCGGTCGGAGCGTGGCCGGAGGAAACGCCGCCGCTGGCAGCGGGGGATTGTGTTGGTTGTTATTGCTCACGGTGGAGGTTGTAGATCTTGATGGTTTTGCGATTGCGTTGTTCGTCCGATTTTGCTTCTAATTCGGATTCCTCCCCTGCTCTATTTTCTTCTTCTTTTGGTTCTGTTTCTTATACTCGCCATCCTGCAAAAAAAAAAAAACAAAAAAACATTGTACATTTATTTCTTTGGATGGTGAATTAAATGGTGATGTTCAACAGGTCCATCGGTTTTGGTTGAAAGTGTGATATGTGTGAAAGGTTTTGTTGTTTGAAAGATGAGTATGAGTTTTTTTGTTGTATTGGTGGAATTTGTATGTGGTAGAAAGTGATGGTTTTTTTTTACGTGAAAGTCAGGAAAAGTGGATGGTTTTTTTTTGGGTTAATTGTTGGTTTTTTTTTTTGTGTTTATGGATACATGTTCTTAAGGTGATCTTTGTGGATTATTTACAAGGACTTTATGCTTGATAGAACATGAAGAGTGATGGTGAGAAATTTAGGCTTGATGAACTTTGAATATATGGTGAGTTTAGAGGTCAGGGAATACTGTACGTGAAAAAAATAGAATTTGTGGTTAGTGAGTGAGAGGCTAGGTTAGGATTAGTGGTTAGAAAATGGCCTCCCCTAATGTGTACAAAAATATCTTATTTGTATTAGTCAAAGTTAGGGTTTTCTATGCCTAATGGGCCTACTAAAACTAAACCTAATAATCCTAAAACTAATTCTAATAATGGTTAATAATCCTAATAAAAATTAATACTAACTAATAATAAAATTAATAATAGTAATAATTAATATATACAAATTCCATAATAATAGCCTTAGATAATATTAATAATTATATCACCTAATATTAATATTAATATTAATAATAAAATTAATAATATTAAATACTAATAGTTAAAAGTAATAAAAATTGCTAATAATAATCCAAAACAATGCAAATGTTAGTAAAAAGAAAATAATATTAACAAATGATGAAACCCTTGAAACACCTGTTAATTGCACCCATTTATTTCTCAGGATATTTTATAAGAGGGCGGATTTGACGATAGGAATGTCCAATCCCACGACCCTTAATTTCGGCCCTTGATGAATTAAAAGATATAGATTTGATCGGGCAAATTTTGGGGTATGACAGCTGCCCCTGTTCAATCTTCTTAAACCTGAAGAGTCGGATAGGCACGTCTGCCTATCGTAATCTAATGGTAGAAGATGATTGAACACTGAAATGCCCTGAAATTTGCCTTTTTTGGGAAGAAATTCCATGGGAGATGGGTTTACAGATGCCACCCAAGGTAAATACCCCTCTCTTTCGAATGCGAAACAGATGCTTTCGAAAGGAATCATTGTGTTTCGATTATAGCACGGCCTAGAAAGGCAACCTGAATTTTATGCAATGTTATGATGCATGCGATAAATGAGAGCGATGTATGTATATGCATTATGTATGAATGAGGTATGCTAGTTGAATGATGCATGATTGTCAGTTGAAGTATGTTAGTAATTCTGAAAAGAAAGATAACACCTTTGTTTGTTATTGATGATGTTTTGGAGAATATCACTGCCGAGGGACTCACGTGATAAACCCAATTGAAGAAATCTTTTGTAAAACCTTGTGCTCGAGCGTGAGAGAAAAGAACCATCCTGCTAAAGCCTGAGTCTTACATAGCAAGGACTTGTAAGAGGGATCACTTGTTATGATTCTAACAAGCTCACCTGCACCATTAAGATAATCTGCAAGGGTTATCGCAAACTCACCTGCACCAATAGGATAATCTGCGAGGGTTATCGCAAACTCACCTGCACCATTAGGATCATTTGCGAGGGTTATCGCAAACTCACCTGCACCAATAGGATCGTTTGCGAGGGTTATCGCAAACTCACCTGCACCATTAGGATCATTTGCGAGGGTTATCGCAAACTCACCTGCACCAATAGGATCATTTGCGAGGGTTATCGCAAACTCACCTGCACCATTAGGATCATTTGCGAGGGTTATCGCAAACTCACCTGCACCATTAGGATCATTTGCGAGGGTTATCGCAAACTCACCTGCACCATTAGGATCATTTGCGAGGGTTATCGCAAACTCACCTGCACCAATAGGATCATTTGCCCTGGTTCGGACAAATTTCACCTACACCATTTGGAGTCACTCGCCCTTGTTCAGACAAGTTTACCTACACCATTAGGAGTCACTTGCCCTGCTTCGGAAAAGCTTACCTGCACCAATAGGAATTATTTGCTATAGTTCTAGCAAACTTACCTGCATGAAAAGAATTACCTGCCATGGTTCTGACAAGCGTACCTGTATGAGAAGAGATCATTTGTTATAGTTCTAGCAAACTTACCTGTATCAAAAGAATTGCCTGCCATGGTTCTGACAAGCGTACCTGCATGAAGAAGATTCACCTGTTTGGAGACTCACGACTCGAGGGTTGGAAACACTCCTTTCACAACACGAGGGTTGGAAACTCACGACGCGTGGGTCGGGAAATACACCTTTCACAACACGAGGGTTGGAAACTCACGACACGTGGGTCGGAAAATAAACCAGTCACAACACGAGGGTTGGAAGCTCACGACACGTGGGTCGGAAAATACACCTATCACAACACGAGAGTTGGAAACTGGGCTTTTGTAGTATGTAAATGCACTAGATGATATGCGTATGATAATGCATATGTATGTATGTTGATGCTGATGCTGATATCATCCCCAAGATTTTATCTCCTTATTGAACTTGTTTAAGCCATATTTGCACCTACACCACAACTATGCTTATGCCGGCTTGGTAATGTTTATGTATGCGGGTAATGCTTATGCTCATGCGTATGTTTGGTTGATGTAATGAGTGGAACGAAGTAATGTCTTCTGTAAGACTACCTGAAAAGGTTTTTGGAATGGATGTGAATGTTTGTCTTAAAGAAGACTATCTGAAAAGATTTTTGGAAATGACGACGCTCGTCTTAGCAAAGACTACCTAGAAAGGTTCTTAGAAAAAGACTGTCTTAAAGAAGACTACCTGAAGGTTCTTAGCAAGGATAGAGATGTCTTAGACAATATTACCTAGAAAGGTTCTTAGAAAAGGAATGTCTTGAAAGACTACCTAGAAAGGTTCTTAGAATGTCTTAAAGAAGACTACCTGAAGAGGTTCCTGAAAAGGATGACAAATTGTTTTTAAAGAAGGCTACCTAAACAGGTACTTAGAAAAAGAATGTCCTGAAGAAGACTACCTAAAAAGGTTCTTGGAAATAACGATGATTGTCTTAGGGAAGACTACTTAGAAAAGTTCTTAGAAAAGGACTATCTTAAAGAAGACTACCCTAAAAGGTTCTTGGAGATGACGATGACTGTCTTAGAGAAGGCTACCTGAAAAGGTTTGTAGAAAAGAATGTCTTAAAGAAGACCACCTGGAGAGGTTCCTGAAGAGGATGACAATTCGTCTTAAATAAGACTGCTGCATGACTTATGTATATTTGCATGATGCTCCAATGATAGGTTGTTGACAACCAAAGCGTATATAGCTCGTTGGAGTTGTAGGTTTGTTTGATAAGGTGGGGTGTGATGCTAGCGCGACTTCCCAATCCCTGTTTTTTTTGCATTTTGAAGATCGTAGTTAGGAGAAAGATTTGTCCGATGTTGTAAAGTGCGAGAACGCCTTTTCCTTATGTTGTGCGTCTTGCCCCCAGTTTGACCCTTTGAATTATTCCATGCTTTGAATTTTGAAGTTCTCCAAGTATTTCACCTTTGAAGGTTTTCTTTATGGATTTGATATCCAATGCCCCAATGCTTAGTGGGAAAAAGGTGCCCTTGATTGCCAAGACATGAAGGAAGTACTTCGAGGAATACCCTTGTCATATGCTTCGACGTTTAGATTGAAGGGTGTGCTCTTGATCTCCAGGATATGGAGGGTTATCCATAGTGTTATATCCTTTTGAATTTGAATTCTTCCCATGTTTGACATGCCCCTGTTTGTTATTGCTTCGAGGTGTGCCCCAAGTCGATTGAACCTTAGGAAGAGTGCCCCTAGTTAATAGGATGTTCGATTGCATGCCCCTATGATCCTTGAAATTTTGCCCCTGTTTAGGAGAACCCTCTAGATGTGGTTCCCCCGTGCAAGAGTCTTTATTAGAAATGGTCATCTTTGATTAACCAATTTCGAGATCTCCTCGATGCTAAGTGTATATTCGTTGTACCCTTCGAGAAGTAACTCCAATGCGACGCGTATGCAAGTTTTGGAATTGAAGTCCGTTATGAATTAGGACTGGATGTTTAGAAATGGATGCTTGAAGAAGCGCAGTAGTTAGAAATAGTTTTAACAAACTTTAGGAGTCAGTACAACAAAATCCTGCTTGATATGCTTTCATAGTTAACCTTGCCTCAATTAGGACTTTTGAATGTTGTAACTTGGCCTTGGTTCAGGGTTTAAGAAACAACGGATATAAGGCTCGAAATTTATTTAGCCCACCCCTTTCTCCTTGATGTTCTCCAAAGCCTACAAATTCGCCTAATCCAATGGATGTGCCTTGTTTGTAAGAGAATCGTTTCAGTTTCGATGTTGCGCAACAGCCTTAGTAAAGATCCAAGTACTGATGAAAATGTTGTGAAGATCCAAGCATTGATGTGAAACTTTTGATGGTTTAGCAGTCACATGATTATCCTTTGTATTTCGCCTTTGTTTTTATCCCTTATTTTTTCATGAACCAACTCCTTTGAGTTTGATCCATCGGGATGCCCTAAATTTTGCCTAAGTCATTTTTGTTTTCTTTTATGAAATTTTCCATCTTGACTTAGCGGGCGTTTTTCTTTTGAAAGCTCCTTTTGAGATTTGATCCTTGGATATTGAATGTTGTGACTGCCATGTTGATTTTGATTTGTAAGCTTCACTTTTGACACTTCCTCAATCTTAGAAAGATGTTGTGAATATTATCTCCATTGCTTCCTCAATCTTAGATGAACGCGAGGAAGAAGATATGCTTGAACCTTTGCTTGAATCCTTGCTTGAATCCTTGCTTGGATTGATTGATTCTCTTGACAACCAAAATACACCATTGAATTAATTGAAATCTACCCTGCCCCAGGTTGAAATCAAGGTTTAATTGAAAAGTAGAAACAAACTCCGACTCCTGGCTCGAGGGGGTGACGAGGGATTAACATCCTTATGTCTCCACTGTTTGGGAATTGAAACAATGCCTGTACATCATCGGTTCGGTCTTACCTTGAAAGCATACGTTTTAGCGAGACTTAGTTATTTGTATTCGTCATTCTCCCTTAAGTTTTGTTAATAATTGAAAGTTGAAATTGAAATAGAATAGAAGGGTGCGAGTGGAAAGTCGTAGCAGTGAGTGAATGGATTGATTTCAAAACATGCATGATTATTTTATTGAATTACTATTCGAAAAGTACAATGTTTTACATAAAACAGCATTTTGTGATAGTAGGAATTACAACTTGAAAGATAAACCTATTAATCCTAAGGGCAATCTCCTTTGTGAGTTCATTGACCTTGTTTCACTCCTTAGTTCATGGACTTGTAGAAGTGAAGGGTAATCTCGAGTTCTCCTTGGGCACGTCAAACCTGTCGGGAATAAATTGTTAGCGGTGGGTTTTCGTCGTATCGGAACTTCATGAGTTTCCTTTGACTGAACCTCTTTTGCCTTTTTTTCTAAGGATAGCACCACACCATTTGCAGCCTTCAAAGTTTGTAGATTGATAGAAAAACCTATGGCCTTTTTGCCCCTTGGTATGGAGTTAGCATATGTCGCATTCCCTCCATCGCAGTCACGCATTTTTGTTCAGGGTATTGCCCTAGTTGGATTAATCCTTGCCCCCAGGTTATTGTAGAGCGTCCTTGTAAGTTTGCTATGTTCGTAGATGAACCCCCTTATGACTAGATACCCCTTGAGTGTATCTATGAGGGAACTTCGTTGTTGAACTAATCCTTGCTCGATAATAACCTTTGTTGCATTCACAATCCTGTCACGACAAGGCGTGGGCATGTGGCTGGCATGGTGAAAGGCGTCCTCTTTTCCTTAAGATCATTCTTAATTGTTTATCCTCCTTCTTTCTCCTCTTTAGTTTTTCTCCACGAGTCTCGGGAAATCGGCTAGCACGGTAAGTGTGGATGCGGGTGAAGATGGATATGCAAATGTAAATGTCAATGTAAATGTATGGATGCATGAAAATGCAAATGCATGCGTATGCACAAGACTCCTTGTATTATAACTCCTTGCATGCAATGCAGACGGGTGACATGTGATCCTAGGGATAACCTTAGAGGCGACATTGGACCCTCGTGGAATCTTTGTAGGATAAATGTTATGACACACCAATGGAAATCCCTTAGATTAGGGAGTATGCAGAAGGTAGCGGCTGGTGACCGTTCAAGACAGTCGCCAAGTCTCATGGCCATCGAGAGGCCGATAGATGTGTACCAATGAAGTTGTCCCTCGTGGGAAGGTTCTCTATGCGGAACGCAACCTATCTAAGGACGATATCGGATGAAAAGAAATCCCTACATGCTAGGGAATGAAGGATGTATAGATGGAAATCCAAATCCTACAAGTTAGAGGGGGGCAGGAGCAAGCACGGGTTGACCGTTCAAGACAGTTACCAACTCTCATGGCCATCGAGAGGCCAATCGACGTGCGTTAATGAGGACGTCCTTCCAGAGAAGGACACATTGTTGTAGAAACACATGAACGTAAAAGAAAATCCCTATGGGCTAGGGGGTTCGTAGAAGCAAGCACTGAGTGACCGTTCGAGACAGTCCCTATATCTCATGGCCATCGAGAGGCCAATCAACGTGCATTAATAGAAATGTCCTTCGTGGGAAGGACACGTAGTTGTAAAAATACAATGGTATAAAAGGGAAATCCCAACGGGCTAGGGAGTGCATAGATGATGATGTCCTTCGTGGGAAAGACGTTGTCTTAGAAATTAGAGTCCCTACAGGCTAGGGACCACATAGGGATACCTGCAAAATTGAAACGCATAGATATTCGTGGCATATAAATCGCAAATATATATCAAGCACAAAAGCACAAAAGTCCTAGGTTCATAGGTTCGACGTTGCGGCTCTAGGGAGCCAACCTTTTTATATAAGGGGTTCTAGAAGGTCTCATGGGGTCGTTCGTAGCCTCTGAGACTTTTTGTCTCTTCGGATTTTAGAACAACTCATTTTATCCATGAGGTTCGAATTTTTGGGGTAGGTTCTCGGAGAGATCAGCCAAGCATCCAGTCCTGCCCTCAACAAAGTCAAGCCTCGTTTTGGACATTTCCGAATACTCAACCCACTCCGAGTGGAGTTAACAATGAGACTCGTAGGTGATTCATGTCCCCTATTGATCTCAAAGTTAACTCCCACACTTAGGGTTTTAACATTACATAATACGTCAGCAGTGCATATAAAAATATGACAATTAGGCAATTAAATATAAATATATTAACATAAACAATTCAATATAAACATATTATAAACAATTAAATATTTTTTAGATAAAAAACAAATAAACAAATTTTTTTAAAAAAATAATTACAAACCCTAAAAAAGGCGAATTAGCCAAACCCTAAAAAGTTGTCAAACCTAAACCCTGCCAAAACCTAAAACCTATAGGAGCATAGTATTCACCATTTAAGTTATCCCCAGCAGAGTCGCCAGCTGTAGCAACCTGCCCTAAAAATTTAGACTTTTATAGTCACCACCTATTCTGAAGGGCGAATAGGAAACCCTACGCAGTTAAGAGATTCGGGTAAGATACTATATTCAGGTTGAGGGAAGGTGTTAGGCACCCTCAACCCTTTCCTATTGGCTTTGAATCTAAGGATAAAGGTTTATGGCTAAAATTGAGGTTTATAGCTAAGGAAGTGAATAGGGAAAAAATTGAGATTTTAGGGAAGGGGACTCGCCTTGGTTATCCAAGTGCCTACGTATCTCCTTAAGGAGAATCAGAGTCTACGTAGTTCGGGCACAGGGTTGTACGCCTTTGAATTAGAATTATGAAAGTGTTTGAAGACTTTTTGAATGGCCTATCGTAGTTTGAATTTGATCTGAAAGGCATTTTGAATTGCCTAGGATAAAAATCCGTAGTGTCGTGGTTTAGTGTATTTTGAATGTTTGAGCGTACAACCCTGATTTTAGTTTGCACTATTAACCGCAATAATCGATTGATTCAATTACCATAGTTAACAGATTAATAATTGCATCATTACCAATTTTAATCGATTGATTCGATTATCACTAATAATGAATTATAGTATTTTTTAAATAATTTTTATGAATTAATTTGTATCGTTACCCCTCGTAATCGATAGATACAATTACAAATAGTGATGAATTTGATAACGGGGAAATGCTAATCATTGTAACTAATAGCTTTGGTTAAAACCGTTTAGCACAATAAATATTATTTTAATTTATAGGATTTGATTAATTAAATTAACCGATTATTAATCATCGCGACCAATAAATTTAGTCGAAACGAATAATAAATTAAATCCTAATATTTTGATACTTTGGTCAAATGAGATGGGGTAAACCCTAATATTTTGGTTACACACTCCTAGGGTTTTTATGATTTAATATTAATTAAAACTAATTAAATCAATTAAGTCGAATAATCGACATAATCGAATAATCGGGGGAATAAATTATAATCCTAAATCCTAATTTAATTTCCTAATTCTAATTATATTCTAATCTTAATTAAATAAGTTATTGAATTAAACCTAATTAAAATAACAATCTAATCTAACAATAATAATTAAATAAATATATAGAAACCTGGATAGAAATCCTGTGTGGTGCTCCTTGAAGTTCATGATACACCTGCGTCTCCTGGGAACGTTGGATGTGGCCTAGCAGTGATCCAACGGATGACCAGTGAGGGCTCACAATAGGGGCGCAGGGATTGGCCACATGGGAACCTGCAAGTAAGAATTGTTAAAAATAAGCGTCTCCACCGGGTATTGAACCCAGGTTCTCCATGGTTCACAAGGGAGTCCTTTGCCATTCCTGCTACGATGACAACTTGTTAATTTTATAACGCCAATACAATTTAAATAAAACAAACCCGGGAATCCAAGCAAAAGAACCCAAAGAGCTCTGCGCTCCATCTTCATCTTTCTCATGGATTTTTTCTCACAGAGATTATTATCAATATATATGTCAGGATAATTTATGAATTGCAATAGAATTGAAAGTATTTGATGTATATTGCTGTAAAGGAAAAAAACGGGTGGAATCGGAATCGTGAATGGGCGGAAGAGATGTGATGGCTGGGTCGCCGGCGGCGGAGGTTTGTGGCTGAAGACGGTTCGCAGGACGGCTGTCGGAGCGTGGCCGGAGGAAACGCCGCCGCTGGTAGCGGGGGATTGTGTTGGTTGTTATTGCTCACGGTGGAGGTTGTAGATCTTGATGGTTTCGCGATTGCGTTGTTCGTCTGATTTTGCTTCTAATTCGGATTCCTCCCCTGCTCTATTTTCTTCTTCTTTTGGTTCTATTTCTTATACTCGCCATCCTGCAAAAAAAAAAACAAAAAAACATTGTACATTTATTTCTTTGGATGGTGAATTAAATGGTGATGTTCAAAAGGTCCATCGGTTTTGGTTGAAAGTGTGATATGTGTGAAAGGTTTTGTTGTTTGAAAGATGAGTATGAGTTTTTTTGTGGTATTGGTGGAATTTGTATGTGGTAGAAAGTGATGGTTTTTTTTGTACGTGAAAGTCAGGAAAAGAGGATGATTTTTTTTTGGGTTAATTGTTGGTTTTTTTGTGTGTTTATGGATACATGTTCTTAAGGTGATCTTTGTGGATTATTTACATGGACTTTATGCTTGATAGAACATGAAGAGTGATGGTGAGAAATTTAGGCTTGATGAACTTTGAATATATGGTGAGTTTAGAGGTCAGGGAATAGTGTACGTGAAAAAAATAGAATTTGTGGTTAGTGAGTGAGAGGCTAGGTTAGGATTAGTGGTTAGAAAATGGCCTCCCCTAATGTGTACAAAAATATCTTATTTATATTAGTCAAAGTTAGGGTTTTTTATGCCTAATGGGCCTACTAAAACTAAACCTTATAATCCTAAAACTAATTCTAATAATGGTTAATAATCCTAATAAAAATTAATACTAACTAATAATAAAATTAATAATAGTAATAATTAATATATACAAATTCCATAATAATAGCCTTAGATAATATTAATAATTATATCACCTAATATTAATATTAATATTAATAATAAAATTAATAATATTAAATACTAATAGTTAAAAGTAATAAAAATTGCTAATAATAATCCAAAACAATGCAAATGTTAGTAAAAAGAAAATAATATTAACAAATGATGAAACCCTTGAAACACCTGTTAATTGCACCCATTTATTTCTCAGGATATTTTATAAGAGGGCGGGTTTGACGATAGGAATGTCCAATCCCACGACCCTTAATTTCGGCCCTTGATGAATTAAAAGATATAGATTTGATCGGGCAAATTTTGGGGTATGACAGCGGGCGTGCGATAATGCAGAATTTTCATCTCTGCAACAGACTTGCAATCTCACCCATTCTCCATCCAAAATGCATTCCAAACATCACATAAAGGTGTAAAAACATCGCAGAGATTATCACACATCATCAAACACCATGAAAATACATTTTTCCATTCATAATTTCATGCAATATCATCAATTCCCCCAAACTATTTCATTCCCAAACCTAACAATCTCAATCCCAATACAACCAATTGAATCAAATAATATCCTAATCAGTCCTATTACCTATAATCACATAATAGATACTAAAAGGAAGAGTCTCCCCTTACCTTCGATCGGAGTTCTTGAAGGTTCTCTTCTTCCTTTTCTTCTTCTTCTCTTCTCTGCTCTTTCACGTGTTCCTCTTTTTCTCCCAATTGGCTCTTTTAAAAATAAAATAAAATAAACACAACTTAGTAAAAGGCCTAACCAAGTAGCACCTTTCTTTTACTAACATCACACCTTAAGCCCAATAGCTCTTATTCCATAATTTTCCAGTTAAATCCAAATTAAAATACCAAAATTTCAAATAATTAATTTAAATCCAAATTAAATTAATAAACAAAAAATATGGGGTGTTACAAAGACCCCTGTGAACTATGGAAGAATAGGAAACCCAACATTTCATATTTTAATCCATTTGGTTGTACTTGTTTTATTCTTAATATTAAAGAACATCTGAATAAGTTTGATTCTAAAGCACAAAAGTGTTTCTGCTAGGATACTCTGAACGCTCAAAAGGCTATCGAGTATATAATACATAAACCTTAATTGTTGAAGAATCAATCAACATCAAATTTGATGATAAACTTGGCCATCAGAAGGCAAAGCAGATTGAAAATTTTTCACATACAGAAAGTTTTTGTTTGTTATTATATAGAGTTTAGGGCTATCGAGTATATATATATATATATATATATATATATATATATATATATATATATATATATATATATATATATATATATATATATATATATATATATATATATATATATATAGGGAGCATATTAAGTGAGAGCATTTTTAAGTAAAGATGAGAGGAAGAAATATCAATCATTAGATTCATCAAGAGAGATAAAATAATAGTCTCATTAATGTATTAACACTCTCTTTCTTGATGAATCTAATGGTTGATATTTCTTCCTCTCATCTCTCACTTGAAAATGCTCTCACTTGATATGCTATATATATATATATATATATATATATATATATATATATATATATATATATATATATATATATATATATATATATATATATATATATATATATATGTGTGTGTGTATGAATGAAAAGTCTATTTTGGACTAAAGTCTTTGTTTGTTATTATCAACTTTTCTTCTTTCGAAAATTCAATATCAACCACTACATTTTCCCACTTTTCTTCGGTGACTATTCAGTGATATAGACACTTTGGATTTATATATAGGCGGCTGTTCCGGTCTCAATTTATAAAACGAGGGATTGTATTTTAGAATATATCAACTCGTAAATATTATTCAACACCATTTTTTCCTTCTATTTTTCTTAAGAAAATGTAAATACAGTAAAATGTAAAAAATTATTGAAAGTGAAGTGCAGAAAACTTAAACGTAGGAGTTTAAAAATGCCAAAACTTAAATTCTAATAATATTAAATTGTAAAATTGTAAAGATTTTAAATATAAAAACATGAATTATAAATTTAATAATAATTAAAATAATTAGAGAATTGATTATCAATTGTTAGTTATGATTTTTAAAAATGTTAATGAACCCCTCTTACATATTTTCTCCCTCTTGTGATGTAGTTCCCACTTTTGAAAATTTGAAATTATTTTTAATTTTAATTTTTTTGGAAATGTAACTTTGGACGCATCTTATATGACTTCATTCTTCGTAATTCAAGCAGTCGCTCAATTTTTATGAAAAAATCAATTTGGAATTGCATCTTCGAAAATATTTGTAAGTGCATTTTTAACTATTTTAACGCAACCACCCACTTTTGCAAAAATTTAATTTGGAGATACATCGAAAACATTCTTAAGTCCATATTTAGCTATTTTAACGCAGCCACTGCATTTTAGCCAAAAATTAATTCGGAATTGCATTTTCGCTAACATTCTTGAGTCCATTTTAGCTATTTTAACGCAGCAACCTCATTTTTACCAAAAATTAATTCGGAGATGCATTTTCGAAAACATTCTTGAGTATATTTTTAGCTATTTAAATGTCTGTATTTCGTAAATTATTGGGTGTTTTGGAAGATGCATTTCCGAATATACCGCATTACATTTTTGCCCACCCACTTGCGCTTGCCCTTATTTTGTATGAAAATTACGCGTCCGGAGATAAATCTCTCAAAAATTTAGGATATTTTTTACTTTTCTCCAAAGGTTCGGGAGAACATATAAGGGTAGAAAAAGAAATTGCATTTATATGGCTTTTTGACAACTATCAACCTTAGGGTCGACCCGAACATTTCGGAGACTCTGTTCTAATTTAAAAATATAATTTTTCATATAAAAATAATATATTTTTTATGTTTAACATATAAAAAAAATTGAATAATATATATTTTAAAAAATAATATATTCTTCTATTAAAAATAATAGATTAAGGCATATACAACACTACATTATATTTTATCATAAAAACATCTTAACAATTGAGTTGATCATATATCTTAAAATATTTAATAATAACATTTGTTAAAAGGTCATTATTCAAAAAGTTTATTAAAATAAAGTTAGACTAAAATTAAAAGTGTATAAATAAAAGATAAACAAATATTTATTGCCATAACCTCTATTAAAAATACATAACAATTATATGTGGAGTTTGACTAAGACTTTGTTTGTTATAGATTAAAAAAATGATTTAAAAAATGATTTTATCAGAATTTTTTATTTTTCAATTAATTTTTATAATTAAAAGAATAATTATGAGAACTAATTAGTTAAATATTTATTTTTAAATATTCTTTAAAATGATATATCTTCAAAATAATCTTTTTATAAAAAACTATTTAACATTAAATTTAAGTGATATTTTAAATTGCCACCTTTGTTGTTGAATTTAATTGTAGATTAACTTGTTATTTTAAAATGGGATAAGCATTTTAAAACAATGAAATTGCCATTTTTTTTGGTTGAATTAAACAATCAAATTGCTAAAACAAAGGCACAAGAATCTAGGACCGAGGACATGACACACACTTTCATTCGCCAAACCTATGGAAATGGCTTCAGTGACTTTACTGTTGTTGTGACTTTAATGTTGCTGTAACTTTTTATAAAAAACTATTTAACATTAAATTTAAGTGATATTTTAAATTGCCACCTTTGTTGTTGAATTTAATTGTAGATTAACTTGTTATTTTAAAATGGGATAAGCATTTTAAAACAATGAAATTGCCATTTTTTTTGGTTGAATTAAACAATCAAATTGCCAAAACAAAGGCACAAGAATCTAGGACCGAGGACATGACACACACTTTCATTCGCCAAACCTATGGAAATGGCTTCAGTGACTTTACTGTTGTTGTGACTTTAATGTTGCTGTAACTTTGTGACTTTAGTTAAGAAAATAAATGATAAAATAATCAATGTATATTTTATTGATGTGAAAGAATAATTGATAACTAAAGTTACCAAAGTTACATTCCTCCAAATTCACTCAAACCTTGTCTGAAACCTATTCTCATTTATTAGGCTATTTGTCAATTTTAGGATATTTGTGAAATATAATATATTTAATACATAAATAAATATATTTCTACTTAAGCCCACATATAATTTTGAGGCCCCAAAATATTTGACACCATGTGCGACGGTCCTTGTTGCAACCCATATGGCCGACCCTGATCTACCTATTTATTATAAATCTTAGTCTTTTAGATAAATTCTTCACAAAATTTTCAAATGAACTACACAGGGAATTCTCCCAAAATCAAGAAACTATACTAGATAGTCATGCTCTTCTCTGTCAATAATGGCTAGTTTTCCACCGAAATCTTCTTTTTTTGGCAGCTCATCCATCTTCCTCTTTTCTTTTCTCTTCTCCTCATGGATGCTCGTTATCTATTTCTAGAAACATGCTATAACCCTATCCCTATTACAAATGTGAAGAAAACAAATCAACAAACTGGAAAATCTTTTGCATCTATTGTTTCAAATAATGTTTGTGATATACCACTAAGTCAACTATCAGCCCCTTGCCTTAAAGGTGATAGACTTGCCTTACCATCCCTAAAAATGAATACAACTTGGGGGTTGAAGTCTGCAAACATCAAAAAGTGAGATCAGTTAAAGCCTAGACCTTAAATCAAGGAATCCTTAAATTTTTCCCCTGATCAAAGGACTTTGTTCCTTCTACTCTAAAACAAATTTGGCTCAAGTTTGGATACGAATTCACGGCCTCTCCCAAGAATGTTGGAGATCATGCATAATCTTTACTATTGAGAGTAGAGTAGGAACTACTATCTGCATTGATTCAACTTCCAACAAGTCTTCTTTTGAACGATCATTTGGACACTTTATGAGAGTTTTAGTTAACCTGGATTTAACAAAGGAATTCAACTATAAATTTTAGTGGAACGCGTTGGTTTCGTTTTCTTTGTTGACATTGAATATGAAAAGGTTCTTGAGTTTTATTACTTTTGTTCTTGTATTGGTCACTCATTAAACAAATGCAAAAAGGAAGGAACAATCTTAAGGTAAGGATAAAGAAAAAGTTCAGAAACCAACTAAGTCCAATTATGCTCCAGTGGAAAAGAAAACATGCACAGATGAGGGAATCAACAATGATTTGGAACCAGTCAATTAAGATAATATGGTGACATGACTAATTATAGTCACAATTGAAGCCAACAAAACTGATCACATCAATATTATAGATCATGGAGGCATTGTTAAAATCAGGGAAACAAATGGAAGCTCCGAGATTGAGTGTGTATATGCTACACAAATTGAGGAACAAAGTAGGGGAGCCAAAATTTGTGTAGAATCTGTAAAATAAACAGTTTTCTTTGTCATATATGCATCTACTTGCTATCTGCATAGAAGACAGTTATGGCATAATCTTTGTACTCAAACTCCTAACACACCTTGGTGTTTTATAGATGATTTTAATGCTATCATTAGTAATGATGAGTATAAGGGTAGTCACACCCCTACTAGAACTCCTATGAATGATTTCTTCAATTGTTTTATTACTAATCATTATATTCTTCTTCCTACAATAGGAAATAAGTATACTTGGAATAATGGTAGAAAGGGGAGGCAGTTGAGTTAAAAAAGATTGGATATAGTGGTTTGTAATGTTGACTGGCTTGATTTCTTGCTCCATTGTGGTTTGCATCACCCTTACCAAAATGAAATCTGACCATAATCCCATCTTGATGTCTTGTGATTTTGATGAAGTCCAGATTTATGTCTCAATTAAATTTTCTCAAAATAAGGTCTATAACACCCCAAATTTAGAATTATGATGCTTACGTGTTTATTTATGAACATTAGTGATTTATTGTGTTTATTCATGAAATATTGTGATTTGTTGTGGTGATTAGATTGTTGGTGGGAATATAAATTCTTAAGTTGGAATTATTTAGAATAATTAAATAATAGTTTTATGTTATTATTATTATTAATAATAAGGAAAATAAAATAATTGGAAATGTAGATATTTAAGGGGAAATGAGGTAATTGCATGAGAATAAGTGAGGGCATGAGAGGGAAAATATAGAAAGGGTCTAGTGTTGCTAGATAAAAAGGGAAGATAGGGAAAATGAGATCATTTTGTTTTGTACGTGAAATTGAGAAGAGGAGAAGAGTGATAGGGCAAGAGAGGCTTAAGGAGAACAATCCATCCTTAGAAGCTTGGGAAGAAAAATTGCTAGGAATAACAAGGTAAGGGTGTGTAATGGTTCCCAACTATGATTGATATGAGGGGAGGGTGGATGTAGGGTTTTAGTTCTTTTGGTTGATATTGGTTTGTGATGAATAATTGATGAACATATGAAATCCTTGATCTTGATGTTGTGTGCATATGTGGTATTTGTGAAATCTTTGATGATGTTGTTGTTTTAAATTAGTTGTTGATTTATGTGTTTCGTGAACTTTAGTTGAATTTGACATGAATGGATGAATTGGTGAATAAAGATGATGGATTGATGTTGTAGTTATGAAGTATTATTGTTTCATGATTCGATGATATGATAGATGAATTTAGGATGTTAAAACAATAGAAAATATGAGTTTTGGTGATGTGATTTCGTGGGACAAGTTACTGGTATGTAAATTGGTGTTTAAATGAATAAAACTGAGTTTTCATGCTAAAACAACAGTAAGTGTCAACCTAAATGAGCTATGTGTCGACACGTAGTCTTTAGAAAAGTGATTTTTGGAAAATTTTAATGCATGTGTCGAAACAAGAGTCTCTATGAGTCAACACATAGAAACAAAAGCTACAGGCTTTAAAACGAGAGTACATGTGTCGACCTGTAACATGTATGTGTCGACACATGCACCCAGAATTTGCCTAGAAATGCTATTTTTTCAGCACAATTTTTATCATAACTTTTTAACTGGATATCTAAATGACGAGCTATTTGAAGCATTAGAAAGCTAATACATAGAGTTATAACATGATATAGATAGGTGAATTTTTTTGAGTATTAATCCTATGTCCAATATAGTTTTGAATTTGATTGTATATATGTTTTGTTAATGAGTCATTGTACTATTGTGATAATGTTGTGTTATGATGACTTGTTATAACAACGAAGCTTAATGTTGTTGTTATGGTACTGATGTTGATGATGTTGTTTCTGCATGTTGTAAATCATGCATCTATATTGTCGATACTTTGGTTCTAATTATGACGTGGCCTCGCTCCTATGGTGGTGGTTCGAGTGCGAGTAGCTAATTCCTATGATAGGGAATTAGTGAAGCGTTACCTAGAGTGGAGGTAATGATATTTGTGATGTGCTCCGGTTCAAGAGTGAACCAGATCTTATGGTGGGGATCCTGTATCCGTGGTGTTGGAATAGGGAGCAAAATGAACCAGTGTGTTCATGAATTGATACCACATGTATTGAGTCAGTGTTGTTGCATAAATATGGCATTGCATAATTTTGTTGATGCTAAGTGATTTGATGATACTTGTATTGGTTACATAATTTATATGTAGGTTTTATTATGGGAGTTGTGCATGAATTATTGTGATGATTGAGGTGTGAGTATATGATGTATTTGATGTTGTTGATTTGTAATTTATAATTCTTGGAAATCTATTCTTTCTTATATATTTTATAATTGATTATGATTACTCGCCTCTTCTGTTTGAATATTGCCTCTACGTGGGTAACATGCAGATACTCAGGAGTATCTTCTGTTGAAGTAAGTGGAAGCCAGTTGCAAATACATTTCCTTTGACTTGCCTAACTATGATGTTGTTTATTTTTGGAGACAATTTTTTGAACTATGCTTATTTCGTTTCGAGTTATAAGTTTTCGGACTCAAAGTGATTTTTATTTTATAATAAACATTAGGCAATGATGATTCCGCTGCGAAGTTTTTAAATAAAGGTTGAATATTACTTGTGTGTAACCCGTGTTATAGAATAAGATATTTATGTTGCTCTTATGAAGTGTGACATCCTTGTGTGGCTTGTTTTAATTAATTTTCTCGTAAATTATACGTGGGGTTTGAAGGGTGTTGAAGGATAGAAAAACACTTAGAAATGGGGGGTTTGAATAAGTGTAGTCTAAAAACTTGGACGATAAAAATAAATTTGCACAGTTATTTTTATCCTGGTTCGTTGTTAACTAAACTACTCCAGTCCACCCCCACGGAGTGATTTACCTCACCTGAGGATTTAATCCACTAATCGCAACAGATTACAGTGGTTTTCCACTTAGTCCGCGACTAAGTCTTCTAGAGTATCCTGATCACAACCTGATCACTCCAGGAACAAATGCTTAGACACAAGCTAAGACTTTCTTAGAGTATCCTGACCACCACGTGATCACTCTAATTACAACTGCTTAGACACAAGCTAAGACTTCCTAGAGTATCTTGATCAACACTTGATCACTCTAGTTACTTACAAATTAATGTAATCAAATAAGAGTATTACAATTGCTTCTGAAAAGCTATAATCACAACAGTGATATTTCTCTTAACGTTTAAGCTTAATCTCACTAATATATTACAACAGCAATGTAGTGAGCTTTGATGAAGATGAAGTTTCTGAGCTTTGAGTTTGAACAGCGTTTCAGCAAGTTTATTGTTAGCAAATCGTCCACCTTGCTTCTCATCAGAACTTCATATTTATAGGCACTTGAGAAGATGACCGTTGGGAGCATTTAATGCTTTGCGTATTCCGTACAGCATTGCATTTAATGTTTCACGCTTTTGTCAACTACCTCGAGCCTTGTTCACGCTGTGTCTACTGACGTTGCCTTTAATAGCTTCCAACGTTCCTTTTGTCAGTCAGCGTAGCCTGCCACCTGTACTTTCTTCTGATCTGATGTTTGTGTATACAACGTTTGAATATCATCAGAGTCAAACAGCTTGGTGCATAGCATCTTCTTGTCTTCTGACCTTGAAGTGTTTCTGAGCGTGATACCATGAGAACTTCAGTGCTTCTGCTTCTGATCCCAAGTTCTTCTGATGCTTCCATAGACCCATGTTCTGATTCTGCCTTGACCATCTTCTGATGTCTTGCCAGACCATGTTCTGATGTTGCATGCTGAACCTTCTGAGACAAAGCTTCTGAGCGCTGATTTGTGCATACTCTTTATATATTTCGTGAAAGGGAAATTGCAATGTATTAGAGTACCACATTATCTCACACAAAATTCATATCCTTGTTATCATCAAAACTAAGAATATTGATCAGAACAAATCTTGTTCTAACAATCTCCACCTTTTTGATGATGACAAAAACATATATAAATGATATGAATTTGCGATTAGAAAGAGCAGACGGCTAAAGACAATTTACACAGCTATAGCATAAGCATGTGAATATGTCTCCCCCTGAGATTAACAATCTCCCCCTGAGATGAATAATCTCCCCCTGAAATTAATACTAGAAGAATTTTAATAATAAAAGACTTCCCTGAGTATTTCAGTAGAGACGTTCACAGTGCTTGATCTACAGAACATTCATGACTTCTGATTTCTGCTTCCATAGGACAGCTTCAGAACATTGAATTTCTTTAGATCCTCAGAACATTCACAGCTTCTGACTTCTGCTACCATCGGACAGCTTCAGAACTTGAATTTCTTTGATCTTCAGAACATTCCCAGCTTCTGACTTCTGCTTCCATCAGACAGCTTCAGAACTTGAATTTCTTTAGATCTTCAGAACATCCACAGCTTCTGATTCTTGCTTCCATTGGGACAGCTTCAGAGCTTGAATTTCTTCTTACATCACTTCATGCTAGATTGTATCAGAACATTGTTGAATGTACCAGAGCATCATCAGAGCATCTCTACATCTTGAAATGTTACAGAACAAAACTAAACGACAAAAGTCAGCATGAATGAGTCAAAACATAGAATATGTTTCAGAACACATAATATGTATCAGAGCCATATAGAATGTATCAGAACATATAGACATAATGTTTCAGATCATATTCTATCATCAGAATATCTGAACATTCTTCCTTCTTGCTTCTGATTCTGATTCTGAAGCTTCATAGCACTCAGCTTGCTTCAAGAATCCAAGAACTTGATTCATCTTGTTGCTTCTCATGTTGATCTTTAAAGAGAATCTTCAATTCCTGCAACAACACAACTTAAAGCATAGAACTTTGCAAGTTCTGTTAGAAATGTGGGGCCTTTTTACCCGGTAACTGATAATATTAATCAGATCATTTATCATATATTTTCTCCCCCTTTTTGTCATAACATCAAAAACATAAAAGATTCAGATAAAAACAAAAAGAAACACACGGAAGAAAAGGATGAAGAGAAGGAAAACCAGATGCCCAAAAACAGATGCAGCAAAAGCAAAAAACAAAACAACTAAGACTCAATCTAAGATGACCCTAGCCTTGACAAGATCTTGGCCAGCATCTCTTGAACCCCATTGTTGTGCTCATTCTGCTTCTCTATGAAGGCTCTAAACTCAGCACTGACTGAGCTTTGCTCATCCTGGTTCTTCTGAATAACTTCCAGAGTCCTGGCAAGATGGGAAGGTTCATCAGAAGAAGCTTCACAGCTTCTATCCACAGGGATGGCATTCTGATCCGTAGCTTCCATAGTCAGATCATTTGCAGGATTTTCCTCAACAGGAATGGTTTCATCAACATGATCTTCAGCGTCTGCTTCTTGCATATAAGCATCTCCATATTCTGCAGCCGGAATCTCAGAATCTCCATTCTCAAGTGCCTGAAGAATGGCAGCTAGATTCCTAGGGGCAGAAGGACCTTCAACTTCTGGTGGGTCAACAACTTCTGGAATGACCAAGCTTGGGTCTTCCATAGAAGGGTTTTCCCTCAGAAAGTCAAAGAGGGTCTTGAAATCCCCGAGCAGAACTGGATATTGAGGTCTCCAGACCACAATTTCCCTACAAGGATTAGCTTCCAATGCAGCAGCCAATCTTGCTTCTTCCAATTCATCCACAAACTGCTTCTCCTCAGCAGCAACACAACTTCTGAGAGGATGATAGTATATACCATTATCACCCTCCAGAAGGTAACTAGGGTAACCAGGGGCAGCAGCCACTAGTCTTTTCTGTACTCCCATTGCTCCTACTTGAAAATCCTTGCGAAAGCTTTTCCAGAGATTTCTTGTAGAAACATCATCCAGACCATTTAGAAAGGCATCCTTCAGAAGGTCTAGACTGCTAATCACCTCATGTCTGAATAGTTCCAGGTAGGTATAGGGTTCAGGTTCAGGCGGATTGAAGGTGAATTTGTAGTCAGGGTAGAGAATACAGTAGGGTTTGGATTTTCTGGTAGGTAAGGGATGGGATATAGAAGGTGGAGGTGCGGTGGATGAGGAAGAAGGGATATCTGAGAGAATGATTGATGAGGATGGAATATCAGAAAGGATAGATTGAGTAGAGGATGGAGTATTTGTAAAGGGAATTGGTGAGAAAGATTTATCAGAAGGAGTTGGGGGAAGAATACTTAGAGGTGTGGGGTTTAGAATGGGAGAGGAAAAAGATGATGGAGAAGGATTTGGTAAAGTGAAGTTTACTTTTGGTTCAAATGGAGGTGATTGGAGAGATGGTTTAGGGACAAAAGGAGGTGGAGTAAAAACTTGCCTGGAGATTTGTACAGAAGAAGCATGTGAAGATCTGGTTCTGTGAAAGGAATCTCTGATCCTTTTCTCCCTTCGTTCTTCAGAGTCCACCTTGTCAGGATCATAGGTGACCCTCAACTTCTTGGCTTTCATAACCTCATCTTCTCGGGCCTTTCTTTTTAGCCTAGCCTTTTGTTCCTTCTGATCCTTCTTCAGAAGATCAGCTTTGGACGGAAGTACTCTGCCACGGATCCAAGCAGGATCAATATCTGATTGCTTCCTAACACAATCTTCCAGGTAAAGCTTGACAACCTGATGCAGTTCTTTATGAAACAAAGAGGCAAAACCTTCAACAACAACTCTTCTTGACAAGATGTCAGGAAAGCTTGTGCACACAGAAGGTACATTTTGAATGAGTTCCAGTCTGAACAAATCCACACCATTGAAGATGGGACCTTGAACTACTCCAAGAAAATGGGATGCATTGAGTTTTCTGATGGAGTCCAGCACTTTGCTTTCAATCAGAATGTCTGAAATCATTCTTCCGAAGGGAATAGTCGTTCTTGGAATTTGAGGGTACTTCGCCCTTTCATCTTCTCTTGACTCAAAGATAGAAGTCTTCAGATTCTCAAACAGAATATGAGAGATGTTGATCTCAGTCTTTTTGCCAATGCAGAAAAGAGTATACTTATGATCCGGACTGATGTAGGAGGAGGAGAGCATCCTCTTTCTATGGTGAAGGGAACCCAGAATAATCTCAGCCCATACTTTATAAAATGGCCTTAAGGTGCCCGTGTTATGAGAATCAATTCCAAAGGCCAGAGAGATTTGTTTTTCAACTTTAGACCAGTCAACTGTTGCATGTTGAAGACCAGACCAACCTTCTTCATCATTCAGATTGTACAGCTTCCTGATGAGCTTTTCAGTGATAACCACTTCATGCCCTAGCACGAATGAAATGATGGCAGTTGGAGTAACCGTTGCATGTACCCAGAAATCCTTCACAAGTTCATGATAAGTTGGGCCAACCAACCTATCAAGATATTTAGACCATCCTTGCTCAAAGATTCTTGCATCACACTTAAAGCCATTAGCTTTTAGGTTGTTGATGTCCACAGCAGATTCACAAAGAACTTCCAGTTCTTCCGTGGGTATTAAGCATGTTTTTAATGGAGCATACTCATATTTGCGTAGAAGGAGTTGTGTAGAAGTGAGTCTTTCTTTTGAATTTGATGAACATTAAGATGAGTTCATGATGATTATGCTTTGAGATCAAATCAAAAACTAGGGTTTGAAAAACAGATGCAACGAAAGGAATGCACAAAAGAGAGAGAGGGAGAGAGAAAAAGAAGGAATGAAAGTGAAGCGGGTTATTTAAAAGATTTGAAAATAAAGAAATCATTATGCATTTAATGAGAAATGACATTAGGAGAGAGAACATGGTAAATGAAATGATTTAACACAGTTACCTAGATCGGCGTCTTTTCAACTGCACGCTTTTTACTAACTGTACAGACACGCGTTCACCATCAGATAATAGATGACAGCTGTAAATTTTTGAATAGACTTTATGCCTTCTGATTCTGATCACTGCTTCTGATTGTCATTCTTAAGAAATGATCTGGTTCTGATAGGATCATCTTTCTTTCCAAGGATCACATCTTCTGAATGAGCTGAGGCAAGTCTAGGTGATCTTCTGACTGTTGGTTCTTCAGAAATCCTGAGATTCTCTAAAGATGCAGCAACTTGATCTTCTGATCCATTGCTTCTGAGACTGCCAGCTTCTGCAGCTTTGCTTCTTGGTTCTACTGCTTCTGATATATCAATATCAAAATCTGCAAAATTCTCAAATTGCTTTGGTTTTTCAAGACCAAGCTTATCATCAAACCTGATATTGATTGATTCTTCTACAATCAATGTTTCAGTATTGTATACTCTGTAGCCTTTAGAGCGTTCAGAATATCCAAGAAGGAAACACTTTTGTGCCTTAGAATCAAACTTACCAAGATGATCTTTAGTGTTCAGAATAAAACAAACACATCCAAAAGGATGGAAATATGAAATGTTGGGCTTTCTGTTCTTCCACAATTCATAAGGAGTCTTATTTAGAATAGGTCTGATAGAGATTCTATTCTGAATATAACATGCAGTGTTTATTGCTTCTGCCCAGAAATGCTTAGCCATATTGGTTTCAATGATCATGGTTCTGGCCATTTCTTGTAGAGTCCTATTCTTTCGCTCTACAACTCCATTTTGCTGTGGAGTTCTAGGACAAGAGAAATCATGGGCAATACCATTTTCTTTGAAGAACTCCTCAAAGAATTTGTTCTCAAATTCACCACCATGATCACTTCTAACCTTTATGATTTTACACTCTTTCTCAGATTCGATCTGAGTACAGAATTCAAAGAACACTGAATGAGACTCATCCTTGTGTTTCAAGAACTTTACCCATGTCCAGCGGCTATAATCATCAACGATGACTAATCCATATTTCTTCCCTTTGACAGATGCTGTTTTGACTGGGCCAAACAGATCAATGTGCAAAAGTTCTAACGGCCTTGAGGAAGAAACAACATTCTTAGACTTGAATGCAGGTCTGGAGAACTTGCCATTCTGACATGCTTCACAAAGAGTATCTGATTTGTATTTCAGATTTGGGAGTCCTCTGACCAGATTTAGTTTGTTAATCTGAGAAATCTTTCTCAAACTAGCATGTCCTAATCTTCTGTGCCAGACCCATTGCTCCTCAGAAACAGACATAAGACAAGTCACCTTCTGCTTCTCAAGATCAGAAAGATCAATCTTATAAATGTTGTTCTTTCTCTTGCCTGTAACTAGGATTGAGCCATCCTTCTGACTTACAGCCTTGCAAGACTTTTGATTAAAGATTATGTCATAACCATTGTCACTTAATTGACTTATGGACAATAAGTTATGAGGTAATCCTTCTACAAGAAGTACATTAGTTATGGAAGGAGAGTTACCAAGACTTATGGTTCTAGAGCCAATGATTTTGCCCTTCTGATCTCCTCCAAACTTGACTTCTCCACCTGGTTTAAGCACCAGGTCTTGGAATGTAGACCTTCTTCCCGTCATGTGTCGCGAGCACCCAGAGTCCAGGTACCATGACATTTTGCTTTTTGTCCTCTTTGCCGCCAAGGATATCTGCAACAGAAATTATCTTCTCCTTAGGTACCCACAATTTCTTGGGTCCTTTCTTGTTAGTTCTCCTCAAGTTCTGATTGAACTTGGGTTTAGCAAAATATTTAACAGGAGGAACATCATGATATTCTTTAGGTTTGTCAGCATGATATTTCTTAGGATGTGTCACATGCTTCTTGGTGTGAACAGTGTTAAACTTCTGTGCATGTGAAGTGAGCCTAATATCATGTGCATGGCCATATTTGAACTGATCATACAATGGCTTGTATGTGATCTTCAGATCATCAATAGGTTCAAATTTATGTGAGGTATCACCCTCATAGCCAAAACCAAACCTTCTGTTTCCAGAAACACCATATATCATAGAAGCAAGATGACTTCTGCCAATACTTCTAGATAAGAACTTTCTGAAGCTCGAGTCATATTTTTTCAGAATATGATTCATGCTAGGAATGGATTTTTCTGTTTCAGAAGGAGATCCACTATCTTTGGATAGATTTAAAACTTTTTCCTTCAGTTCAGAATTTTCCACTTCCAGCTTCTTAGTTTCAAATTCAAACTACTTCTTCAGCTTTTTGTATTTGATACTAAGATGAGCCTTGAGTTCCAGAAGTTCAGTTAAACTGGAAACTAACTCTTCTCTAGATAGTTCAGAAAATACCTCTTCAGAATCTGATTCTGATGTAGATTCTGATCCATCATCTTCTGTAGCCATCAGCGCGAAGTTGGCCTGCTCTCCTTCAGAGTCTGATTCTGATTCTGATTCAGAATCATCCCATGTTGCCATAAGACCTTTCTTCTTATGAAACTTCTTCTTGGGATTCTCCTTCTGAAGTTTTGGACACTCGTTCTTGTAATGTCCAGGCTCATTGCACTCATAGCAAACAGCCTTCTTCTTGTCAGATCTTCTGTCACCAGAAGATTCTCCATGTTCAAATCTCTTTGAACTTCTGAAGCCTCTGAACTTCCTTTGCTTGCTCTTCCAGATTTGGTTTACCCTTCTGGAGATCATGGACAGTTCATCTTCTTCTTCAGATTCTGATTCTTCAGGATCTTCTTCTCTAGCGTGAAAAGCGTTAGTGCATTTTTTAACATTAGATTTTAATGCAATAGACTTACCTTTCTTCTGAGGCTCGTTTGCATCCAGCTCTATTTCATGACTTCTCAAGGCACTGATAAGCTCTTCCAACGAAACTTCATTCAGATTCTTGGCAATCTTGAATGCAGTCACCATTGGATCCCATCTTCTGGGTAAGCTTCTGATGATCTTCTTTACATGATCAGCCTTGGTGTAGCCTTTATCCAGAACTCTCAATCCAGCAGTTAGAGTTTGAAATCTTGAGAACATCTTCTCAATATCTTCATCATCCTCCATCTTGAAGGCTTCATATTTCTGGATTAGAGCAAGAGCTTTAGTCTCCTTGACTTGAGCATTTCCCTCATGGGTCATTTTCAATGACTCATATATGTCATGGGCCGTTTCCCTGTTAGATATCTTCTCATACTCAGCATGAGAGATAGCATTCAGCAAAACAGTCCTGCATTTGTGATGATTTTTGAAATCTTTCTTTTGATCATCAGTCATTTCGCTTCTCGTGAGCCTTACACCAGTTGTTTTAACAGGATGTTTGTAACCATCCAACAGAAGATCCCATAGATCAGCATCCAGACCAAGAAAGTAACTTTCCAATTTATCTTTCCAATATTCAAAGTTTTCACCATCGAATATTGGTGGTCTAGTATAATCATTGTTACCATTGTATTGCTCAGCAGAGCCAGATGTAGATGCAGATGTATTTATTGGAATTTCACCAGCCATCTTTTACTGAAGCGTTTTTCTCTTCCTGAATCTTTTCTAAACACGGTTAAGTGCTTGCACCTTAGAACCGGCGCTCTGATGCCAATTGAAGGATAGAAAAACACTTAGAAAGGGGGGGTTTGAATAAGTGTAGTCTAAAAACTTGGACGATAAAAATAAATTTGCACAGTTATTTTTATCCTGCTTCGTTGTTAACTAAACTACTCCAGTCCACCCCCACGGAGTGATTTACCTCACCTGAGGATTTAATCTACTAATCGCAACAGATTACAATGGTTTTCCACTTAGTCCGCGACTAAGTCTTCTAGAGTATCCTGATCACAACCTTATCACTCCAGGAACAAATGCTTAGACACAAGCTAAGACTTTCTTAGAGTATCCTTACCACCACGTGATCACTCTAATTACAACTGCTTAGACACAAGCTAAGACTTCCTAGAGTATCCTGATCAACACTTGATCACTCTAGTTACTTACAAATTAATGTAATCAAATAAGAGTATTACAATTGCTTCTGAAAAGCTATAATCACAACAGTGATATTTCTCTTAACGTTTAAGCTTAATCTCACTAATATATTACAACAACAATGTAGTGAGCTTTGATGAAGATGAAGTTTCTGAGCTTTGAGTTTGAACAGCGTTTCAGCAAGTTTATTGTTAGCAAATCGTCCACCTTGCTTCTCATCAGAACTTCATATTTATAGGCACTTGAGAAGATGACCGTTGGGAGCATTTAATGCTTTGTGTATTCCGTACAGCATTGCATTCAATGTTTCACGCTTTTGTCAACTACCTCGAGCCTTGTTCACGCTGTGTCTACTGACGTTGCCTTTAATAGCTTCCAACGTTCCTTTTGTCAGTCAGCGTAGCCTGCCACCTGTACTTTCTTCTGATCTGATGTTTGTGTATACAACGTTTGAATATCATCAGAGTCAAACAGCTTGGTGCATAGCATCTTCTTGTCTTCTGACCTTGAAGTGCTTCTGAGCGTGATACCATGAGAACTTCAGTGCTTCTGCTTCTGATCCCAAGTTCTTCTGATGCTTCCATAGACCCATGTTCTGATTCTGCCTTGACCATCTTTTGATGTCTTGCCAGACCATGTTCTGATGTTGCATGCTGAACCTTTTGAGACAAAGCTTCTGAGCGCTGATTTGTGCATACTCTTTATATATTTCCTGAAAGGGAAATTGCAATGTATTAGAGTACCACATTATCTCACACAAAATTCATATCCTTGTTATCATCAAAACTAAGAATATTGATCAGAACAAATCTTGTTCTAACAGGTGTTACATGGTCCCTTAATGAGGAATGCACTAATATTAACAAGTAGTCTTGAATGGCTGGTGTCTGGTTGTCCCATATACATTCTTGACAAAAAATTAGAAATTCTCAAAGCTTATTTACAAATTTAGAATAAAATTAACTTTGGTAATGTCAAAACCAAAGTAATAGAAGTTGAAAAAGCTCATAAGGACATTCAATATGAAATTGAGTCCCTTGGTTATAGTGATCTTTTATAGGCTAGAGAAATTAAAGCTCAAAATGATCTTGAAGTTTCCCTCAATTTGGAAGAAGAGTTTTGGAAAGAGAAATTTAGATTGAATTGACATGTATTTGGTGATAGAAACACTAACTTTTTCCACATTTATGCTAAGCTCAGAAGGAAAACTAAATTGATTTCTTCCTTGAACATAAACAATAATGTTGTTACTGACAAAAAAATTCTTGAAAATCATATTGAGCATAATTTTAAAAACATGTTTAATCAAGAGACTGTTTTGTAGGACATTGGCATGATAAAAGCTAACATCCCTAAGTTGGTGGATGACCAAACCAACTTCATGCCCACTAATGTTCCTTTTACATAGGAGATTTACTTGATTTTCATGAAGCTCAAAAGTGATTTTGCCCCTGGGGCTGGTGGGTTTACGGCCTTCTTCTACCAGCATTATTAGAAAATTATTAAAGTTGATGTCATTGATATTGTAACACAATTCTTTTTGTAGGATTGGATTTTCTCTCATTATAATGCTAACACTATTGTCCTTATTACTAAAACTAATGAGGCTAAGAGTTTAAATCATTTCAGGCCTATTTCTCTTGCTAACTTCATGCGTAAGATAGTCACTAAGATCATTATTGATAGGCTCCCCACTATTCTCTCATTCTTGATTTCCCTTAAGCAAAAATGGTTTGTTACTGGTAGAAATATTAGAGATAATATACGCCTTACCTATGAAGCTATAAACCTCTTAAACAATAAGAGTTTTGGTGGCAATGGGGCTCTTAAGATAGACATTTATAAATCCTTTGACACCCTCATTTAGCCTTTCATTATTAAAACTATTGATTGCTTTGGGTTCAATAGCAAGTTTTACAAGTGGATTCTTGTAATTCTTCAATCTGCTTTTATTTCAATAGGTTTAAATGGTAAGCAAGTTGGTTTCTTTAAATTTTCCAATATTGTTAGGCAAGGAGATCCTCTCTCTCTCTCCCATTTTCTTGTCTTGTAGAAGAGGTGTTGATTAAAGGGATCTCTAAGTTGGTTTATGAAAACCAAATTAATGTGATTAAGTGTAATACCCTACCAATATGTGTCTAGAATCATATCAGCAGAATACTAATAATTGGTACTGAGTACATACAAAAGTCAGGAATAATAACATAAGATGTATACATTTCGAAATCACTTTGAAGATCGATACAATGAATATATCTACACAATGATAATAACACACAGCGAAAGAAAAGATCAGGCACAGTCTTCACGGTATCCGGTCAAAAGCCCTTGATCCAAGTATCTAGCAAAACTCAATCTTGCATGGTACCTGAAAAAATAATAAGATGAATGGGGTGAGATTACTAAATCTCAGTGAGTTCCCCTATCTTATGGGTCCTCTCGACTCTACAGGGTACATATATCAACTACAGATCCATGTCAGATCCTAAGATTTCCTCACTATCCAGTACAGGAAAGCATGTCAACTCGTAGCACCACGATTAAATGTCCATTGACCACTTGATTAGATATTCTGAGAACATATCACATGTTCGAATATTAGGTACATGTTTCCTCCAGAATAGGTCTTCCGGATTTACCTGCTAACCTTCTGTCGGGAGCTACCCTCAAGGTCTGGTCTTCCGGGTTTACCTGCCTATCTACTCTCGAAACAAGACCCCAAATCATACCTTTATAATCTACATGGTAAGTAACTCATATGACTATAGAGAACCATGGAATAGACATTGAATCGCATCACACGATTCAACTCCTCCAATATCCCAGGGTCCGAATCTCACATAGAAATTCACCCGTATGGGAGGCGACAAAGGAGAAGGTGAGGTCACATTCCCGGGAGTTCATCCTCGAAGAATAGCTCCTGAACCACGGAGCCGACTCATTCCCGCGACTAAAGTCCGAGAACGCCTGCAATATATGTGGCACAGGGGCATCCTTGGAATTTCTTCACAAGAAGTAGCCAACATATATGTAACGTGCCTACTCGCAGTTACTATCCTTATGTCCATTCTCTAACCCCTCGTCCATATTTACTACTACTACCATTAGATTGTAGGATTTCAGAAGATGCCGCTTGATAGAAAAAGGAATATCAGGCTAGCATTCGTTCATATCTCTTGATATAGGTATCATAAAGTTCTCCTTACCATATCCACATCTTGTTAACCGACGTACGCAAGTTGCACCAAGTTATAAGACCTCCTCGTCTCTAGGTTCACATGGTTAGCTTCTCAAGCTATAAGACCTCAACATCTTTGGTGTATATGGATAACTTTTATTTCCATCACCATTCATCCTATGATGTCTACAACCTAGTTGAAGGAACACTTGGGCACAACGGCCTTTATAAGGAACAATTGCATCAAAAGAACATATATTTAACCGATTAAATCCACATGCAAGGTATTGATCACTATCTAAACCCTTAATCATGCATAATCCCAATTCTTACCCCATGTTTTAACTATGGAACTCACCTTATCCTATGAAGATCCTGAGTTGTAGAGGTTAAAAGGATGATGATGTTGCTCTCAAGGTTCTCCTTTGATCAAAACTCTACCTCCAATGTTGTCAAACCCGCATGCATGTCTTCCTTAAAAATCAGCATCAGACCCTCTACTTCAAACGCGTTTTTCTCCATGATAAAGAACGTGCAAGAGGAGATCCATATATGCAAATTGTAGAGAAGTTCGTAAGCTTTCCAACAAGACCGGAATCAACTCAGTCGGAGTTACGAGTGAAGAGTTATTACCTTTTTAGTGAGGGATATACCATGGTTGCGAAAATGGAGATAATGATCAAGACTTCTTCCTTCTCTCTCTTGCTCCCAAGTTCTTCCTCTCTACTACCCAATTCTAAAATTATGCAGCCAAACAAACCTTTATTAAAGATATCTTTCTCTCTTGGACCAACATGCCCTTTAACTAAACCATATTTACCAATATGCCACATGGTTCATTTCCAACTAAATCCATTTGATTCTAACTACTCCACTAACTCCTCTTATAAGCAATTCTTAGATTAATATAGAATAGGACCAAACGTGCATTCTAATTACCAATTAGCCAATTAAATGATAATTACCAGTGTCGGAGAATCGGAGTATTACATTCTCCCCCTTAAATAGAATTCGTCCTCGAATTCTTTCCGATCACCATGACAACAACATCCTGGCATCTCCATTCAACGAGGGAATGAAATACCTTTACATCCCTCCTTAAGATAACTTTATGACTCTGCCTGAGTTTTGTTTCATCCAAGAAACACAATCTGCTAATAAACTTGTGCTCTATCGTCCCTGGTTGAAAAACTTAGATCTCACATAACACATCTCTTTCGAGGTCCCCAACCTCTACTCATCATACTGAGCCCGTAGCCTTGGAACTGATGGAAATTCATTCCTAGTTGGGTATCCATCGTACCTCATATCTACCGAACTCATACTTACTTAACATAAGCCACTGACTCTCCCTTCTTTCCCTTGGTTTCCGGAAACACTATCATCCCAAGAAATCTTGCTACAATTTTCCTTCAATGACGATATTCAAGACCCTCTTCAATACGGATCCTTAATTCAGTCTCAGTCCACCTCACTTCCACTACAAACCATAAGGGAGTAGAATCCCACAACTACAACCTTGATATCCGTCAATTTCCCATAAAGCTCCACTGACAAAAGGGTGAACTCTAACAGCGGTCCTACAACCATCATCCAAGTGTTCACACACACTCATAAGTGCACCAGACATATCCACGACGAATCTTCGTCAAGTAAAATCCTTCACTTGACTTCATCATTCTAATGGTCACGATACTCACAAGTCTGATCGTCGACCAGGGGAACATCTGATCACATATCAATCATGAAGCCTCCTCTAAGTCGGTCCATCAACATGACCTCTCAATATTGTGGCGGGTCATTGTGAGATAGGAACAAACCAAAACATTACTCTAGTGAGTTCTCTTAGGAAGATATTTCTATTCCAACACAAAATCCTACAAGTAGTTCGTCCATACCCACTACATAATCATCTGGTTCTGCCTATCCGTTGCGCTACTCTGATCTCCATCAGTCACACACTTCTTCGAATCCTCTTTATTACACTACAATTAGTCTCTTAGTAGAAACAGTTCCTCCTCGGCACTCGTCCAAATACAACACGCACCAGAATCTTAAACACACATCGCCCACTACTCCTTGAGGTTGAGTGATCCCAAAAATCAAGTCACCAAATCTTCCATTATTCTGGATTAGGTCTACTTGAACACAACTTGGTCCACATACTTCGGTTCAAGAAATCCCAAAGCAAAATGCTTTCTCTGAGTACGAGTTTGCCTTATCTTACCAACTTCCACATCTTACAACTGCCACAGTAAATCTTCCTAACCATACGACTTCATTCCGTTGGTGTGACAATACTTCTACTAACTCACGCGAAAAGAATTATGTAATAATCTCTTCTCGGTCGCACTTTAATCACGTAGTCGTCTAATGCCTCTTCGTCTCTGAAGCTGACACAGAGCTTACTTCTTCGGTTGCGTTATCCCAATGCAACATTTCTAACTGCAAAGGTTTAGTCACAAAACAAGAGATCATACTCCGTGCCTCAGACATCTCCCTTTGAAATTCCACGACACTCCCAAAACCAATGTGCCTCTACTTTTCCAAGTCCGACATTGCCTACGTTACTGAGGATCTACCAATACTCCTCTAGGTATATCCCACATCGAGCTAATCCAAGATACAATCCATCCACTCTAACACTGTTCACCAATGTTAGAGATTAGTCACACATTGTGCTATTCAGGATATATTGTTCACACATATCTCAAATCTCGGACACTCACGCGCATAGGTTCACCAATCTGACAGACTAAGAAACATCCACGATGTAGAAACCAAAAATTCTCACGTGACCACGACCACCCAAGGTCTCCTCATAAGCGTAGCGTTAGAATCTAATCCATCTCATTGTCACCCGCTCACATAATCCTGAATCATTGAACACGACATATGGATCCTTATCCCACCTACCTTATGAGAGTTTCGAGTTCGTTTCTCACGAGTTCCAAATCAGGATCCTACCTCAAGTTTCAGATCAACACTGCCCCATATCTATCGGAAAAGATGACTCACACATCTCGTGTACGACAGTGATACTGTGGCGTCATACCTTTCTGATAGTACTAACATGGTGGTCCAACTCCGAGGCCATGCATTCAAGTAACTTACCCAGTAGCGTATAACGATCTCCACTTGTCTCCTATCGCCACGGCCGACAATAACTGGACAGGTCTCCCACTAGGGTAATTGCTCCTCGAGTCCTTCTAGTCGCACTCCTTAGGGTTCTTAAACCTAAGAGTGTCACACGTCCAGTGTTAACTTCCTCTGAATGCAACAAGCTAGATCTGACTAGATAAGAATTTCGTCCGAGTTCCAAGCCAGATGTGCATTCGTTCACACAGGGCACACACAATATTTCTATAGCTAACTCCCACCATATCAGAATATCATGGCTATAACAACAATCACAAAATGCGTTCAATCTGCCGTTGTTGCAGATAACCACTAGTTCAATCCACCTAAGTACCCAACACCTAGCGTAGTTCTAAGGCTTTAATCGGGGTTAGATGAATCACAACTAGTAGGGAACAAGGATCACTGCACTCTACATTATCATTCATTCAGCTGCCTCCTAGCGTAGTTCTAGGACTCACATATTTCAGAATGAGCATGGAGATGCAGTAATTCCTTTCACTAGAATAGATGTCTAGGAATTTTCCCAATGGGGGTCACCACTTTCACTTGTTCGATCAGTCCTTCACTGGGTAACTACCTACTACTTGGGGTACACCAGAACGAGTCGAAGTGTAGTACCTTATCCACGCAAGTATTACCCAGGCCAGAGTAACTAAAATATCCAATATCTCTGTCCAAACTCCCTGAAGTCTTCCATTCATCCGTTTCTCCATCCATGTATGCTACTGACGCCATGATCGAGCAACAAATTCCTAAGTTGGGCTTTATCACAGAATTCCCTTACTCTATTACTACCCAGTCGCTTCGTGAATTTCATCCACTTCTACCAGGATCACGAGAAAGTTCGCTCCGTCCAATCAGAATGATGGAATTTCCAATCGTCTCAAACCTTCCTACGATAGTTGGGTTGTCCATGATTCCTCGATCAAAAATCCTCTTATAGCGGATAATCCCAACATTCCCTCTACTCAAATGACTTCTACTACTTCATGTTGAGTTGTTTCAGATCTTACGCTTCCTCGTAGTGGCTCTACCACGATCTTATCTATCGCATATACATTCAGTGAGCTGGCCAGGCTCAACGAATGAATACTACGATAGTAAAAATCGGGCTAGCAACATACACATGTGAGGGAGAAGAGAATTGCTAGTGATGTCTCATGGCATGGACAAGAATCGACCTGCTCTGATACCAACTGTAATACCCTACCAATATGTGTCTAGAATCATATCAGCAGAATACTAATAACTGGTACCGAGTACATACAAAAGTTAGGAATAATAACATAAGATGTATACATTTCGAAATCACTTTGAAGATGGATACAATGAATATATCTACACAATGAAAATAATACACAGCGGAAGAAAAGATCAGGCACAGTCTTCACGGCATCCGGTCAAAAGCCCTTGATCCAAGCATCTAGCAAAACTCAATCTTGCATGGTACCTGAAAAAATAATAAGATGAATGGGGTGAGATTACTAAATCTCAGTGAGTTCCCCTATCTTATGGGTCCTCTCGGCTCTATAGGGTACATACATCAACTACAGATCCATGTCAGATCCTAAGATTTCCTCACTATCCAGTACAGGAAAGCATGTCAACTCGTAGCACCACGATTGAATTTTGCTTCAAGTTTGATTCAATGCAACTCAAATTTCCTTCAACTCGTAGCATCATTACTTTGATGTGTGTGTAGGTTTGATTCAATTTTTACATGTCTCTTTTGGAATTTCCGAAGCATTGGAGAAAATGCCTAAGTATGCAAAATTCATGAAGAAGAATGATGGCAAAGTGCAAATTATTATCAAGAAATTCCAAAAGAGACATGTAAAAATTGAATCAAACCTACACACACATCAAAGTAATGATGAATACAAGATGGTTCACTTTCACTCATCCGGGCATTTAAATCAACAACAACGCAAATCATGCTTTCACCACAACAAGTTCAAAATTATGTGCAAAGTGAGAATCAAGAGGGCTTTCATAGGTTGTAACGTGGCTTGGGTTACAAAGAAAGGGTTTTATTAAAGGTAAATTAAACAAAAATGCCTATCCTAAGGGAGCATTCCTATCAATTCACTTAACAACAACACTTGCTTGAATCCCCTTTTCTTTCTTTTTCTCTTTTTTTTTCTTTTTCATTATTTTTTAACAACACATAACGGGAACGATTTTATTTCTTTTGCTTGCCCCATACTTTCAAAATGTGTTGTTCTTTTCTTATTACCACAAAACTCATAAGTACCACTTTTAATTTGTTTTTCAATCAACTCTCCCCAACTTTAGGATTCAAACCATATTAGATACAACAATGCTCCCTACATAGACATAGGCACAAGGCAAAATTGCAACCATTGTGGTTGAAGGTTCCAATGAAACAAAAGAAATTAGGATTCATCTACCAAACATATTCAATAATTACATGAATCCTAATATAAGCTCAATGGAATTAACTAAGAATCACTCCTCACAAGGTTAATTGATTTAACTTTTTTTGGTCAAGTGGTTTTTCTCAAATTCAAACAATGCCTCTATCACTTTCACACTTTTCACAAATAAGAATAATGCATGGTTTAGCATGATAAAAATGAGTTGAAATAAATTCCGGTATCCCGCATTTAGTGTACAATGGAAAGTTTCCTCACTTGGCTAAGTTCTAAATTTTGATTCAAAAATGACATGTGACTCAAGGAATTTATGCTAAGCAATTTGCACACACCATCAACTAACCATGTTAAGTCTAGAGAGCGATAAAGTGTACCTTAATTTTCCTTGATACCGATTCTCATCATTGCCACTCGAAGTGTTCACAACATCAACTCTTGTCCGTGCCCATTGATTCCTCAAGCTTCTCTTTGTACAAGAACAATTAAACAAAATTAATTTGAAAAGTTAGGCTAATCACTTTCCACCCAAGCACACAATTAAACAACAATAATAAAAATGCAATTGTAAAGATGTTCAAATGGTGAAACGAGAGCCACCATAAAGTACATAATTAAAAACCAAAAAGTGAAACCATAAATAAATAAAACAAAACAAAATTAAGACTAAAATAAAAATAAAAATAAACTAAAAAAAATGCTACAACACCACTTCAATCCTCTTCTTCATCACCACCACCAACTGTCCCGATCACATCCTCCATTGTATCGTCCTCATTTCCGGTACCGTTGCCTCCTGCACCCCCCCATGAAAAGTGGCCTGCCCACAGGCCAATTTGCGTATGCATCATACTCCGCTTCCAAGGAATGTGGGTGAAGATAGGGTATTAGAATGGGAGATGAGTTTAGTGAGGACGAAAGCGATAGAGTGAGAGGAGAGAAGTAAAAATAAAAGATAAAAATAAAAAACTAGGTTAAATTAAAAGCTTTTTTTTTTTGAAAGTGGAATTTTTTTATACTGAAGTGTTTGCGGGGCAAACACCTGTTCGCGGGGCAAACAAGAAAAATTTTCTTTGTAAAATTGGCTTACTCACTGTTTGTGCTCTGTTTGCGGGGCAATCACTGATGAAAATTTCTTTTTCAAAATTGGCTGACCTGTTTGCGGGGCAAACAAGAAAAATTTTCTTTGTAAAATTGGCTTACTCACTGTTTGTGCTCTGTTTGCGGGGCAAACAATGTTTGCGGCGCAAACAGACTTGAATTTTTGAAAAATGCCAATTTTTACACTTAACTTCCACTTCCTTTCAAAAATAATTACTAAATAACTCTGAAAACAAAAATCAAAAAGCATAATAGAATTTACTTACGACGTTAGGTTGCCTCCCAACAAGCGCTTTGTTTAACGTCGTTCGAGCTCGACGGTTTGATGGTGCATCAAGGCTCATCAAGTGAAATGACACACCATCGCGGCTTGCTTATCCATCGTGGTAGACTTTGAGTCTTTGTTCCTTAACAGTCCAGCTTTCTTGTGTTTTAGGGTCCTCCACCACAATGGATCCATAATTTCGCACCTCTTTCACAACAAATGGCCCCGACCACTTTGACTTTAACTTGCTAGGAAACACCTTGAGTCTTGAATTGCACACAAGCACCATTTGTCCAACTTTAAAGTTTTTGTGATGAGTCTTTCCCTCATGATTTGCCTTGTCCTTGTCCTTGTGAAATTGATTCTCCACCTCAATGATTTCTCCTTTTTCATCATCGATTCGGAAGTTGTCATGTTCATCCTTAGGAGGCTTCATAGACTCAAAAAGACTAAAAATTACCTCTTTATCTTGCACCCTCACTTTCATAATCCCATCATCGATATCAATCATCATTCAGGTGGTCTTCATGAATGGTCTTCCAAGTATTAATGGCACATCACGATCCTCCTCCATGTCAACTACCACAAAATCAACCGGGAACAAAAATTTGTCCACTTTTACCAGCATGTCTTGTACAACTCCATATGGTGAAATGATAGACTTATCGGCTAGTTGCAAAGTTATCCTGGTGTGTTTCATTTCGATGTTCCCCAATCTCTTGACAACGGATAAAGGTATTAAATTGATGCTAGACCCCAAATCAACCAAACCATTACTAATGTAGTTACCTCCAATGGTGATCGGTAAAATGACTCGTCCCGGATGGGCTTCCTTTCTTGGGGGAGTTTTTTGAATAATTGCACTACAATGACCATCAAGCAAAACTGTCTCTTCATCCGTGTACTTCTTTTTCTTTGTGAGCATCTTCTTCATGAATTTTGCATACTTAGGCATTTTCTCCAATGCTTCGGAAAATGGAATATTTATGTGAAGTTGTTTAAATATATCCATAAATCGAGCGTAGCGCCTTGCGTCTTCCTTCCTTGATTGCACATGCGGGTAAGGTAGATGTTGGAGAGGAATTGTGCTCACATTCTCATTTCTCTTTTTATTCCTCTTCACTTTTTTGTCATTTTTCTCTCTTCCTTCTTTTTCTTTCCGCTCTTTTTCAACTAATTCTTCCTCCACTTTCTCCTCACTCTTTTCTCCCTCATCTTCAACTACCACCTCACCCTCATGGTTTTCAACTATTATTTCCTCATCATCTTCCACTATAACACCTCCATCTATTCCACTATTTATCTCTTTACCACTTCTTGTCACAATGGCTTTGCAATGCTCCCTTGGATTTGTTTGAGTGCTGGCGGAAAAAGAAGATCCCGGTTGTTGTTCGGACAATTGCTTTGAAAGTTGGCCCACTTGGTTCTCCAAATTCTTGATGGCAGCTTCATTGCTTTTTTGATTAGCCATGGATGCTTGCATAAATTGTGTGAGAGTGTCTTCCAAGTTTGAGCTTCCACCTTGAGATTGTTGATGTTGTGGATTTGGACTTTGATAAGGACTTTGTTGAGGGTAATTGTAATTTTTTAATCTTGATGGTTGATACCCTTGATTGTGTCTTTGATAATGGTTGTTGTGAGGTGGAGGTGTACTTTGATAGCCTTGGTTTGCATTATTCACATAATTCACTTCTTCACCTTCGGGGGGAGGACAAAAACCAGTCGGATGATCTCCATTACAAAGTTCACAAGCTGCCACATGGTGCCTAGTTTGAGATCCTTGAAACTCTTTCATTTGTTGTGGGAGTTTCATTATTTGTTGTGTGAGTAACTCCACTTGCTGTGATAGAAGCTTGTTTTGAGCAAGGATGGCATCATTGGTGTTCAATTCAAGAACTCCCGGTTTCCTTTGGGAAGGACTTCGATCATGTTGACTTTGTCGATCATTGAGTGCCATTCGATCGATGATAGTGATTGCTTCCTCCACACTTTTGGACATAAGAGAACCACCCGCGGTAGCATCCAAAAGCGTTTTGTGAACCGGTTGAAGTCCATTTCGGAATAGATGAATTTGTGTGAGCTCATCAAAACCATGCCCCTTGCACTTTCTCAACAATGACTTGTATCTTTCCCAAGCCTCATTAAGTGATTCGTTGCTTCCTTGGTTGAAAACCGCGATTGCCGTTTTGGCCTCCATGAATCGGGATTGAGGAAAATATCGTTCTAAAAACTTTTCTTTCAATAGAATCCAATCTGTCATCACATTTGGTAATTGATCAAGATACCATTCTTTGGCTTTCCCAAGTAATGAGTGTGGAAATAGTCTCTTGAACAATGATTCTTCATTCGCCGCATCGACTCCCGTTGAACCCGTAATCTCATAAAATTTGGTGAGATGTGCGAAAGGATCCTCATGATCCATTCCGGTGAATGGATTTGCATAAACAAGTTGGAGGATTCCGGTCTTCATCTCCGTTTTTTCTCTACCTTGAGCATTGCGTGCAAATTGGGCGGTGCGTCTTGGACTATTGGCAGACATTTCGGTTGGAACAACACCCGCCATGTCTCCTTCAAAAGTCTCTACAACTACTTCTTCAATTTGATTGTTAGAAGAAGTAGACGCCTCTTCTCTTTGTCGCTTCTCTTGGGCTAACTTCCTTCTTCTTCGTGTCTTGCTATTGAGCTTTCGGAGTGTTCTTTCAATTTCGGGATCGAAATGAAATTGCTCTTCGGTAGCTTTTTCCCGCATACACAAGAATCTACAAAACTAGCAAACCAAGTGAAACGCAAAAGAATTTTG
This sequence comes from Vicia villosa, assembly GCF_029867415.1. Taxonomy (NCBI): domain Eukaryota; kingdom Viridiplantae; phylum Streptophyta; class Magnoliopsida; order Fabales; family Fabaceae; genus Vicia; species Vicia villosa. The sequence continues at coordinate 303,014 of NW_026705858.1, read as the reverse complement.
AATAAAGTAACAAACTTAAAACAATGAACTATTGCAATGCTTGCAATATCAAACGCCAATCCCCGACAACGGCGCCAATTTGTTGAATAGTATATTCAAGGCAAATATTTTTAAATCGTATCCACAGAGATTGGGTGATATTACCGCCGTTCTATAGTTACTATCGCTTTAAGTTTAAGTTGTAACAAAGTTGGTTTGAGTTGAGTTTCTATTTTTCTATTCAAAAGGTAAAAACAAGTAATAAAATAAGATTTGTTCAAAGATAAAAGATTGACAAGATTGGTTTTGGTTTCACTATCCCTATCTCCTATGTGACTTTAACAACTAAAGTATACTTCAATAGCAATGCAATATTCTAGTATCCTCTCAACAATGTTTATGTCTAAACAAAGTTGTGAAAGTTAATATATTAATCTTTAGATGATCTCTCACTCTAACTATCAATACACTAAGCTTGATTGTTTGATACAAATAGAAAAGTGGCAAATAAATCTATCTCTAGCATTTATTCACTACTTGATAAAATGTTGTAGAACAAGACTTGAAATATATTTCTCAATCATAAATCAAATCTAAATATGAAATATAAAACAACAACATTCATCCATTTCAATACTAATGAAGTTCATACAAAGGTGTTAGAGGAAATACATAGTTAACAAGGATAGCTACTACCTCCAATCTTGTCAAAGTAGGATTTAGCTACTCATCACCATGGTTGACAGCAAGAAGAATAAAGAAGAAGCTAAGAACATCAATCTCTCACAAAGTTGTTCTTCTCTCTCTCAAAACCCTAGCCTCAATGTTTTGTTCACAATGAATGGAATGTTCTAATTCCCCTTTTTTATCTCCCTAAATAACCCCTAATTCGTACTAACTTTTCCTATTCAAAAGATAAGCCCATCTCTCATGACAAGTGGCAACAAAGTAAAAGATAAAATTCTGCAGCGCAGTGTTTGCGGGGCAAACAGTGAATCTTTTGCCACATCAATTGCAATTCAAAACTGGACTTGTTCAGCATCTATCAGTTGGCGGCGCAAAGGATATTTGCGGGGCAAACTGGCCTCATCAACACTTCTTTTGCTATTCCAAGTCTTCAAGTAATTCCTCTTCGCTTCCATGATCTTCAAACCTTTTAAAAACGCTACAAAACTAACAAACATGTGAAATAACAATTCAAATGAACTAAAATGAACAAAATTGCAAAATTATTAAATTGTATGAATAAAAGTGTGATTATTGAGTAAAAAGTGGTTAAAGGGACCAAAAACAATATATGAAAATTAGTACTATTTGGTCCCCCTAACATGAGGTCACATCCCCGGGAGTTCATCCCCGAAGAATAGCTCCTGAACCACGGAGCCGACTCATTCCCGCGACTAAAGTCCGAGAACTCCTGCAATATATGTGGCACTGGGGCATCCTTGGAATTTCTTCACAAGAGGTAGCCAACATATATGTAACGTGCCTACTCGCAGTTACTATCCTTATGTCCATTCTCTAACCCCTCGTCCATATTTACTACTACTACCATTAGATTGTAGGATTTCAGAAGATGCCGCTTGATAGAAAAAGGAATATCAGGCTAGCATTCGTTCATATCTCTTGATCTAGGTATCAGAAAGTTCTCCTTACCATATCCACATCTTGTTAACCGACGTACGCAAGTTGCACCAAGTTATAAGACCTCCTCGTCTCTGGGTTCACATGGTTAGCTTCTCAAGCTATAAGACCTCAATATCTTTGGTGTATGTGGATAAATTTTATTTCCATCACCACTCATTCTATGATGTCTACAACCTAGTTGAAGGAACACTTGGGCACAACGACCTTTATAAGGATTAACACATTAATTCTCAAAGTATTTCCACTTATTAATCATGGTACAAGAACATTCACATGGATTTGATTAATAATTAAGAGTACTCTAAAGTTGTGGAAGGTTAATAATCTCATAGACCTTTCCGTTAGCTTTCCAATGCCTCCGACGGTGCCCAATTCCGAGTTACGGAACTCAAGTTATGCTATTTTCAAATCTGTTTTCCAATGCAGTCTCAGGAAATCGATTTCCTGTATAACAGAATCGATTTCCAGCACGCAGAAAGCTCAGAAACCCCATTTTCATGACAGAAATCGATTTCCAGCACAGGGGAATCGATTTCCTGCAGCACCGGCTTAAAAATACCTATTTTTCTGCATAAGAACCAATCCCTAAAGTGTCCCAACTCATCCTTAAGTTCCCAAACAATCCAAATCAGAATTCCATCATATTTTAACAGTCCATATCATACAATTGCATCAAAAGAACAAATATTTAACCGATTAAATCCACATGCAAGGTATTGATCACTATCTAAACCCTTAATCATGCATAATCCCAATTCATACCCCAAGTTCTAACTATGGAACTCACCTTATCCTAGGAAGATACTGAGTTGTAGAGATTAAAAGGATGATGATGTTGCTCTCAAGGTTCTCCTTTTATCAAAACTCTACCTCCAATATTGTCAAACCCGCATGCATGTCTTCCTTAAAAATCCGCATCAGACCCTCTACTTCAAACGGGTTTTTCTCCATGATAAAGAACATGCAAGAGGCGATCCATATATGCAAATTGTAGAGAAATTCGTAAGCTTTCCAACAAGACCAAAATCAACTCAATCGGAGTTACGAGTGAAGAGTTATTACCTGTTTAGTGAGGGTTGTACCATGGTTGCGAAAATGGAGATAATGATCAAGACTTCTTCCTTCTCTCTCTTGCACCCAAGCTCTTCCTCTCTACTACCCAATTCTGAAATTATGCAGCCTAACAAACCCTTATTAAAGATGTCTTTCTCTCTTGGACCAACATGCCCTTTAACTAAACCATATTTACCAATATGCCACATGGTTCATTTCCAACTAAATCCATTTGATTCTAACTACTCCACTAAATCTTCTTATAAGCAATTCTTAAATTAATATGGAATAGGACCAAATGTGCATTCTAATTACCAATTAACCAATTAAATGAT
>NW_026705857.1:300000-395276 GCF_029867415.1 Vicia villosa | reverse complement strand
CTTTAGGCTTCTTTTTCTTCTTGATTATCAGGGCTTTCAGTTCTTGCTGCCCCTTTGCCAGTTCCAGAATTGCCACTTGAACTTGGGCATTCTGTGCTTCGAGATTCTTGATGCTCATTTCGGATTCCATCTCTTCTGACTGAAATAAACAGCGAGAAGATGAGAAATCCGTCATGTGAACCTGTTATGCAATGTGTATGACTGGATGCCATGTGTATGCAATGTATGAAATGTATATGCAATGTATATGAATGCAATGTATGTATATGCAATGCATGAAGTGAAATGTGTGTGCAATGTTTCAAGGATCTTAGAGTTTAGATTTGTTAAAGAAGAAACAAACGTTAGTTAATCAATTTCTTTTTTCTTTTCTTCTTTTTTTTTTTGCTTCTTTTTTCTTTGCCTCATTTGGGCTTACAAGACAGAAATAAACTAAATGATCCTTCAGGTCTCCCGTGGACGCGTTCTCTTTGCCCCAAGGAATGTGTTGATCTGCTGTTCTTCTTGAAGCTGTCCGGTGAGCTCCAATATCCTTCTCTCATAGTCTTGACAGTATGATTTGAAGGTGTCTCTTTCCTCTTTGAGTTGAACCCAAGATTTTTGCAACTCTTCTAGGTCAGTTGGCATGTCCGGGTGTAAAATAACTTGAGGTTCATATCCTTCGACCTCTGGTTCAATAGTCACAGGTAGAACAGCAGGATATGGCATAAGGAGTTTCTGAGCATGAGTGCGGACCCATCTGAGGTAGGGTTCCATAGGAATAGAATTCCATTGCCCCAGAGTTTTGCTTTCTATTCTATAGACACTGCCCCATGCATGTATGAACCTTCGTCGGTGTCTATGAGAATCATTCTCGTAATCAAACACAATGCCATGGATAATCATGTCATGAGGACCGTTGCTCCTTGCATATCCGAATTGGAGTAGAGCTAAAGAGGGATTGTAAGTGATGCCTCCTTTGATGCCAAGGAGTGGCACATTAGGGTATCCTCCACAATGATCAATGATAGTAATGTCTCTTTGAAAGAAGTTGTTCCACCGGATATCTGAATGAGACAAAGACATAATCCTGCGAGACCAATGCATTCTTTGTTCATTTCTCAACACTGATCGGGGAAGATGAAATGTAAACCACCTAGCCAGTAGTGGTATACAGCACATGAGAGTTCCTCGTTTCTTCATGGTACGAGTGTGTAGAGAATGTAGAATGTCTCCCAGCAATGTTGGTACCGGGTTACGGATTAGGAAAAGGTTGATGATGTGTATACTTATGAACTGGTCGGGATTTGGGAATAAAACCAACCCATAGATCAAAAGTGCCATAACTTCCTCAAAAGCTGGATAACTTTTGTTTTCTAGCAGTAGTCGAGCCTTTTCAAACAAGAACTTGGCAAGCAAACCCTCAACTCCACTCTTTGTTTCCCAATTGGACTTGATTTCTGATTTCCGCAGATGTAAAGCAGCAGCAATGACTTCAGGTTTTGGAATCCTTTCTAAACCAGTGAAAGGTAATTGATTTCGAATAGGCAATCCAATTAGTTCAGAGAATTCTTCCAAAGTGGGTACCAACTGGTAATCAGGAAAGGTAAAGCAATGATGTTTAGGGTCAAAGAACTGGAACAGGACCCGTATCATGTCTTCTTCAAATTTTGAGGTAACCAAATGGAGTAGGTGACCATGCCTTTCGGTGAATTGAACATTCCTGGGGAATTCTGACACTAAGTCTTTTAGTTCAGATGGTACCGTTGAGATGTTGATTCGGATGTAATCTTTGGTGGCGGGAGCCATTACCTGCAAAAACAAAGGTAAACTCTTTGATCCTTGAAGTGTTTGGTGCAAAAATGATGTGCTTATGATGCAAACATGTGGCACACAAAAACAAATCAAACAATAGCCTTAGGTTTAAAGGCTTGCATGGAGCTGATAGGTGATACCCTCCCCACTGAAGTTGAGTTGGTTAAAACCTGTCCTAGAATTGGATTCGGGTTCTATGATCCTTGGAAGTAACATCTCAATACGGCGCTCGAGCGGCCGATCAAAATATTCCTCGAGGATAACTAACTTCGATCAATTTCAAAGCTAGCCACTTAAAAGGCCACAAGTCAAGTTCAACTAAAAAGGTTCTAAGACAAATTAGTGTTTAATGACATTTCGGAAGCCTAATATACTCCTTGATCGTTTTCAAGGGACATCAGTATAAACCAAAGTATCGCACTAACGATGACTACCAGATCAACTGTATCGGTACATGCCGTACAGTTTCCTTGGTCTATTGTCATATACTTAAGGTATCTCGAGATTCGGGTTAGAATCTTTCACACAAGCAAAATACCCAAGCAAACCTTTGAAAGATAGAGCAATCAAGTCAAACAATTGAAAACATCGACCTATTCTCTTAAGGTAACCCCTTTTGAAAACATTTTGTTTTTTGAAAGTAATTCCCCAGCAGAGTCGCCAGTTCTGTGGACCTCCGATTTTTTTTAATACCGGGCCATACCTCTGTTCTGTAGAGATACGTGAACTGACTCTTTTTTGTCGCTTAATGCTTTCGCATTTTTTGAAAATTCACAGAGTCGCCACCGACCTTTTATTTTATCCAATTAAGGAAAGGTTTATAAAAGAAACAGAAAAAAGACCTTTAAGAAATTCTGGGTAAGGGGGTAGGTTATACAAAGGGAAGGTGTTAGCACCCTTTGTATCCATGGTTATCCATGGGCTCTTAAGTTTGCTTAGCTCACTTGTTTTTCGATCACTTTTCAATTGCTCTGAAATTGCTCATATGTGGTTTCAAATACCTTTGTAATTTGAATTTTGTAATGATCCGTGTGTGGATGTATACAAAATGCTTGTTTATCTTTCGAAAGATGTTTTGAAAAGAACGTTAACTTTGTAATAACCCGTGTTTGGATGTGTACAAAGTATTGTCTTTTTTGAAAGTTTTGAAAAATCAACAGTGTATGAGAATTTTGTTTGTTTGGATTTGAGCAAGCAAACTAGGAGATCTACCCTGAGTTGTAAGGTCTTTATCCTATTTCCTTTAAAAATCTATCCTTTCACCGGATATAAAAGCAAGGTTCGATTTTGTACTCAAAACAGTAGAATTTTGACTTTGATTTTGAAAAGAATGAGAAGGGATTACCTTAAGAGGTGCAAGTGTGATTGTGATTGGATTCAGATATTTATCTTTGAAGTTAGTGATCTAACGGTTCAATTTTATCTTTGACATACACGCAGTTTATATTTGCTGGAAATTAAAGTGCGGAAATGTAAAGTGCGGAAAGTAAATCTACGCTATTACATCGATTGTGCAGGAAATGTAAACTAGCCTATTTACATGAATTTGACATCCTATACATTTATCTAGGAATTTAAATTGCAAGAAAAGTAAAAGGCATGTTTTTTGGTTTTTTATGATTTCTTTTAATTATAATTAATGCATGATTAATTAAATTAAAATGGAGAAAAAAGATGAAAATTGATTTAAACCTAGAAATTAAGTTTAAAATATGTACAAAATATTTATCAATTAATTTTAAAAACAAAACTAATTTTTTGGAATTTTTGAAATTGATTTAAAATTGATTTAAGTTAATTAAAACATAATTATGCAAATAATTATACAAATAATTAAAACTTAAAGATAAAATTATTCAAAATATGTACAAAATTAGTTTATAATATATAAATAATATTTAATATAAAGAACAATTTTTTTTAGGATTTTTTGATTGGTTAGAATGATTAAAAAGCAAATATATAAATATGTACTAATTAATTATACAAAATATTGAAATTTTGAAGAAAAATAAAATATTTTTATTTCAGAAAATAATATATTATTTTAGAAGTCTAAAAATATTTTTTGTGTATTTTTTGGATTTTTAAAACTATTTTTAATTAATTTAACAAAGAAATTAAAATAAAATAGAAAATAAAATAGAAAATAAAAGGATACTGATCCTGTGTGGTTTGATTGAGGGAGCATGGTGTGCACGCATGATCTGAAGCGTTGGATGACTCATTAAATGAGATCAGATGGTCCAGAAATTGAGGCACGTGGTAATCAGTACACCTGCAAAGCACATGATTAGAGGAAATTTAAAAAAAGTACGCGCGCTGTCTGTCCAATGAGGTGGGGACACCTCATCATCTTCAACCTCTCGCTAGGGCCTTTTACAGCGCTTTTATGAAAGAGCGCTGTAATTGATGAGCTTCAAACCTGCAAAATAGCGAATAGGGGTAAACGTGTAAAGAAATTTGGCGCGATGGTACCATTCAACTCGTTTGATCCATACGAACCTAATGGTACTATTTAGAACCTCTAATTTTGCCTATTTCAGAAAGCCCTAATTTTGAGTTGAAGAACCCTAAAATGGTATATGCTACAAACAGCCATTAAAATCCAATTGAAGCTCCAGAAACGACCAGAGCTTCAAACCAAACACAATTATGCATCTACATCTTGTTAAATATGTGTGAGTTATGAGATATAAGTTGATTTTAGTTTGAACAAACCGTGGCCTAGGTAGCTCGATTTATGAGGTTTCAAGACTTGGAAATGATTGAGATATGTTCAGCAATGCTCGAGGAAAGTGTTTAAGTGTTTAGTTTGTATTGAAAATGGATTAAACTCAGAATTCGAATTTTGAATTTCCTTGAAATTTTTAAAGTGTTACAAGTATGGTACAAGCATAAGCATAGCTCTGAATTCGTGTCCCCTCTTGTTACTGAACTAAGATAGCTTATTTATAAGCTATGTGTGCTTACAATTGAAACTAATATGTGCCTTAGTTGCCTTTGTTGAAACTTTGGTTTTTTAATATTAAAAACCTTTGAAAAATTGACCAAGTCTTGCTCTCCTTCAATGCACCTGCCTTGCTCTTCAATTCTCTGCAGAAGATGAAGATTCCTTAGGGGTGAGTCATGCTTGGAAGTTAAGCTACCATTATCCATGCATTTTCCTTTTAATTTTAATCTTAAAGTAAGATAAAATCATGCAAAAATGGATAAAAAAAGGTATGGGCTTAGTCTTGGTCGTGGGAGGCCCATAATATCATGGAAATGATGTTTGAATGCTGAAAACTTGGCCCCATTTGGAAAAAATGCCATTTTGAACAATGTTGATTTCATGTATTTTCCCAAAATTTAGCCAACTTCAACAAGGTGTAAATCCTTCAATTTTTGTCATATGAAGGAGATCTTGCACTTTTTGGAAACCTCAAAGAGTCCTCTAACCAATGCCTTTGGTCTCATTTCAAAATGATTTTTGAAGCTCCTTGTGTGTCCTTTTGAAAAAAGTGTCTTTTTGTTGACTTTGAAAATGACCTGTAATGTCTTTGATCATATTTTTCAAATGGTGAATCCAATGACCATGGGATCAATGGCATTTGAAAGATAATTGAATTTCCTTCAAAAAAAGCTTTGGTTTGAATTTTTTGGATGAAGGATGAGAGAGTTATGATAAGTCAATGTTGAGTTGACTTTTCAGGCAAAAACCCTAATTTTGAATCTTAGGGTTTTGTTGATTTTTGATCTTTCCTTGATGAATTATGATCATCCAATGATCAAATGATAAATCCTTTGACAAAATATGAATTTTGACAAAAAATTTCATTTTTGACTGTCTGTTGACTTTTTTGGTCAAACGGGTCGTCTGTTGACTGTTTGAGCTGCTGACGGTGCGTCTGAGTGATTTGAAGTTTGAAAATTTGTATGATGGTACTTTGAGGTATATGGATGTGTATGAAATCCATTTGAGCTCTCAAAAACTTGTTGCTCCTGTAAAAACAAGAAAAACCCTAGTCAGGGACTATTTATGTAGAAGACAGTTAAGCGTACCTGATTTTTGCGCAGTGTTGAGTCTCTGCTAATCGCGTGATATTCAGAAGACTTCTAGAACAAAAATCTTGGAATTTTGAATTGTGAAAGATTGATTTGATTGATGGTACAAAACACTGAGAATTGTACTGCCAGCAGTTTGGCTGTCAACTGACTGTTCAGGTATTGATGTAGTAGTTAGAGTGAAAAATCAACAGTCAAAGTTAATTTTCTTTTTTGTTGTTGTTTTTTTTTTGTTTTTGTTTTATGTAAAAAATGAAAGTTTATTTACTTGACTTGTTAGAAAAACACAGACATAATAAATAACTAATATTTACGGTATGCGGGCAAAATTACCGATAATAACCCTGAAAATCATTTAATGCACAGAAATAGGAATATTTGACTGGCAGAAAACACACAAAATATTATCTTAGTAATTAAGCAATATTATGACAAATAGTACAACATTTAATACTGACAGTACAAATATCACATACTATATTGAACAGTACGACGAATAAACGGTACATTTAAGAAATAAGAAATACGACAAATTTTAAGAATGACGATTAATGACCCATGCTATGAACAATAACATGTAGATGATTGGGAGTGCAACCATTGCAGGTCCACACTCTTCAGGACTATGCAGGCAGAAGAAAGTCATGATCACCGTAGCAATGGTGATGACTGTAAGAAACAGTGTCTCTATCCACTTTGCCATTCTTGTCAGGGAAGAAGAAAGGATGGATTATGAAGTGGAAATTTGAGAGATGAATTAGAATTTGATGTGAGATTTTATGGAAGAATGAGAGGTATTTATTGAATGGAAAGAAGGATAGAGACGTTGGGGAATAGTGTGATTCCGTACAAAAGGAAAATTTGAGTGGAAGTAAGATTTGAAAGAAAGTGGAGATAGTGTTGGAAAAAGGAGAGATTTGATTTTTGAAAAAGAGATTTGAAAAGATTTTTGCAAATAATGGAATATAGTACAAAAATTAGTGGGAAACAAAAGATAATAATAATCTACTTGTTACCAGTACAGTCTGAGTTTCCTGATTCTGCGCCTGCAAAAAGATTTAACTCTGCACCAATTGTGTCAGTACTATTTATCTGTAAATAAATAAATAGCATGTGTGAAGTAATAAACAGTATTTGGCGTTTGCGTAAGAATAAATTCAACTGCAAGCCAAATTACTGTATAAGAAAAATTCTAAAAACTAAGTATTTCATATGTCAGGATATTTGTTGAAATAAAAATCCATGATTATATGAGACCCTTAATTTTCAGATTGGAGTTTTCTTGAAAAATATGTGGGCAAATTTTGGGGTATAACAATTGAAAACCCGAAAGGGCGGTCCAGGCAAAAATTAGAGACATAAACAGAATAAAATACCCGATGGACTGAAAACCCGAAAGGGCGGTCCAGGCAAAAGTTAGGGATTCATGGCAAGTAACTACATCAGACAAGACTTGATCATCAGCAGTCATCTGTTTATCATGAAGAAGTTCAACACATTTCAACGGAAGCCTTTGCTCAGGAATTCCAAGTTGAGAGAGAGGATGGGGTCATTACATTTCAATGTACCTTTTCCACAAAATTACCACTTTCCAAATTTTGTAATAATCCATGGGGTCTTGCCTTTTGCAGGCTACCATTCTATTAAAAAAGTTTGAGCCTTTACCCTTTATTGGCAATCTCATTTCTTCCATATCTCTCAAAATGTCATTTATTGTTGATAGTAATTTTTGAAACAAAAAGAAAATTGATTTCAACAAAATCCTTTTGAAAATTATAAAAGAAGTTTTACTTTGATTCATGAGTGCATTACAAGGAATGGATATGCTGATGTATTCATAATGCAAAAGAGGAAGAATGTGTTCCACTCAATGCACCTTTGGCCTGGTTCAAATATGGTTTAGAACTCAACTACTGTGTTCTCTTAGCTCTGATATTCCCTAATGTTGGGCAGCATTTATTCTAAAGCCATCAAAAGATTGTTATAACAGTTTTTGCTCTGATGTTCTGCTTGAGACATGCTTGATTATGTTATCTTTCGAACTCCGTCGCTTGAGTTAATTCTTGTGCTAAGTTTTGGCAGCATATGCATCATTAACATACATCAAAAACAGTCATACATTTCACATTTGCTATCATGAAGTTTACTGTCAAACAGATTGCTCTTTCATTTAGAGTGTCTTAAGCAGAAAAAAACTCACTTCCCTTGAAAATCCCCACTGAATTTGTTTCTAGGTGGATAATATGTTTCAGTTTTTCTGTTCAGATGACTACGAACAGAAGACCAGTGAGTTTCTCCCTCACATGGTCCAGTCTTTTTGGCAGCTTCTTTCCATTTTGGTCATGGATTGAATTTTTGTCACTGGATGATGAATATTGAGACTAGGCATTTATGTATGCATCCTCAAATCATTGAAAAAGTATTATTGATTTCTCTTCACCATCATTGGTACAAAGGGGCAGCTATTCATGCCATCAGTGGAACGTTGATATGTGTTATCGTCAGTGGTACGACGGTACATCTCTTTCATCGTCAGTGGTACGTCGATGATTTATCCCTTTTTATATCATCAGTGGTACGGTGGTATATCTCTTTTATCGTCAGTGGTACGGCGGTACATCTCTTTCATCGTCAGTGGTACGTCAATGAATCATCTCTTTTTATATCATCAGTGGTACGTTGATATACCTCTTCATGCCTTCAGTGGAACGTTGGTATGTGTTATGTCAGTGGTACGGCGGTACATCTCTTTCATCGTCAGTGGTACGTCGATGAATCATCTCCTTTTATATCATCAGTGGTACGGTGATATACCTCTTCATGCCTTCAGTGGAACGTTGGTATGTGTTATCGTCAGTGGTACGGCGGTACATCTCTTTCATCGTCAGTGGTACGTCGATGAATCATCTCTTTTTATATCATCAGTGGTACGGTGATATACCTCTTCATGCCTTCAGTGGAACGTTGGTATGTGTTATCGTCAGTGGTACGGCGGTACATCTCTTTCATCGTCAGTGGTACGTCGATGAATCATCTCCTTTTATATCATCAGTGGTACGGTGATATACCTCTTCATGCCTTCAGTGGAACGTTGGTATGTGTTATCGTCAGTGGTACGGCGGTACATCTCTTTCATCGTCAGTGGTACATCGATGAATCATCTCATTTTATATCACCAGTGGTACGGTGGTATATCTCTTTCAAGCCTTCAGAACGTTGGTATGTGTTATCGTCAGTGGTACGACGGTACATCTCTTTCATCGTCAGTGGTACGTCGATGATTTATCCCTTTTATATCATCAGTGGTACGGTGGTATATCTCCTTCATGCCTTCAGTGGAACGTTGGTATGTGTTATCGTCAGTGGTACGGCGGTACATCTCTTCATATCATCAGTGGTACGATGGTGTGATTTCTGTTAACGGAAGATTGGCATTCTGATTCAGGATGCATACTTTCTCATCCCCAGTGAAAGAGGATGTTCCCCTTTTCTCATCCCCAGTGAAAGAGGATTCTATAACCTCTCTGACGCGAAGTGTTTTCCCCAGAGAAATTTCTTTCCAAAGTTTCATCTCTCCAACAAAGTCTTGCCTTCCCCAGCGGAGATTTGCCAGCAAGACATTTATTTTCCCCAGTGGAGTACCTTTTACTCCCCAGTGTTGTCATGCTTTATTATCATCATATGCATTCATTAAACATTGCATTGCATCTTAGGATCAAAAATTGTGTTTTATATATTTAAGTCTCTTCGATTTTGTCAAAACGAAGATTTCCAATCATCGTATCTCCAAATCGAAGAAACTTAAATAGGGGCATCTGTCATACCCCAATTTTTGACCCTGAGATCCTATATCATTCATATCCCAATCACTAATCAAGAGCTTCACTTGGAAGTTTTGTTTATGGTGTTCCACTCACCTCATCAATAAGAGGGGCCATCAAGCACCAATGATTGTTTATCTTGTATGCATATTGTACTAACCCAAATACCAAAAACATTGCTTTGTTTCTTTGTAGGCTTTTGTTTTGTAGGTACCAAGCCAAGACATGCAATAAACAAGGCATTTTTCAAATTTTTGACTGATGAAATCGATTTCCCTACTGGGTAAATCGATTTCCCTGCAGCAATCTTCAACAAAATCACATTCTGGACAGCATGAAATCGATTTCCCTCCTGGGTAAATCGATTTCCCTAGTGTATTTTGCGCCAAATTCTCTTCTGGAACAGAGTGAAATCGAGTTCACTCCTGGGGAAATCGATTTCCTTCAGGCGAAATTCAAAAAAAATAGAGAGGGAAGCTTGATTTGATTTTGGCACCTATTTCCTTTGACCATTTTTGTCATTTTACCAATTTTCCACCTCATCAAAATAATTCTCTTCATTAAACCCACTTAAACCCCATTTTACCACTTTTTACCATTTAATTGCCACTTTAATCACCAATTAAACACAAGCTAATTACCAAATGCAAAAAGACCAAACTACCACTACTCTTGCTCTCATCCTATAAATAGAGCCCACTACTCTCTCATTTCTCAAGCTTTGAGAGCCAACAAATCCCTTGCAATTTCTCTCCTCATCCTTACCAAAATTCACCAAAGCTCTTTTTCCTTCATAAAATTTGTGAGTCACATCTTGAACCTCACAAATTTTGAGCTAAGCCACCATCCATTTCACTCTTTTTTCTTCAATTGTTGAGAGATCAAGATTTGTGTTGGTGATTCTTGAAGTAGAACTAAGTTTTGTTCAAGATTTGGTAATTTTCATCATCCTTTTTCATCTATCATAATGTGATTCCTTTGTGCTTGTGTGTGATGCATCTTTGATGCTATATTGGTGCTAATTGATAGTAATTTGATGGAAAATTTGTGCTCAAGTTGATGTGTGATCCTAAGGTGTTTGTATATTTGTTCAAATCAAGTTTCATGCCTTTAAATGCTGTTTTTGCTGAAATTTACACTGAGGAAATCGATTTCCTTAAGGCTGAAATCGATTTCCTGCTGAACGTAACTTGTTTTTTTGAAAACTGCACTATGGAAATCGATTTCCCCCTGCATGAAATCGATTTCCAGCAGGCAGAATGTGGTTTTTTTGCCTTTTTTGTGCTTGTTTTGGCTTCCTTCTTCCTACACTTCATTAATATCATTGGATCTAGGGTGTTGATAGGTTTGAAATGACCTAATCCACCAAAATGGATGAATGATATTAATGATAGTGTGAGTTGATTATCTTTTGTGTTTTCATTCTTATCTTTTCATCTTATTTCCTTTTGATCGATGAAAGTCTTAATATCTTGAGAATTCTATGGATTCTTGATAAAGACTAGATCAATTTGTTTTCCATTCTTATCTTTTTTCATCTTATTTTCTCTTGATCGATGAAAGTCTTAATATCTTGAGAATTCTATGGATTCTTGATAAAGACTAGATCATTTTGTTTTTCATTCTTATCTTTTTTCATCTTATTTTCTCTTGATCGATGAAAGTCTTAACATCGTGAGAATTCTATGGATTCTTGATAAAGGCTAGATCATTTCTTCTTCTCCTTCTTATTTCTTTTGATTGATGATCTTGATACATGGAGAGTTCTCCTACATTTGTCCCGACTCGATAAAAGATCAAATATGGAAGAGAATTGTATGCGGTGATTTAAGACTTGTGGAGGTATTTATCGTGTAGTCGCTATGATTTTTATCAAGCTTCTGATAAACCTCCATTGAATTTAAATCCGAGTACATCATTCACTCACCATCGATCTTCATTACTAACTTTGATAACATACTTGACAAGTTTCAAGATGGTTATCTTTAACATATAACAACTAACTTTAATTTCCGCCATTTATTATACCGCTCTTTATATTTCTCGCTTTATCGCTTTATTTTATCATTTCATCATATTTACATTCCGTCATTTTCTCTTTGTCCATTTGGGCGTTTATAATTCCGCTATTTTCTCTTTGTCCACTTGGACATATGTTTATGCTTCCGCTATTTTCCTTTTGTCCACTTGGACCATACTTTACTTTTATGCTAAAACACTAATAAACAACCAAAATCTAAAAAACACACTAGGCTCTCTTTTGGACTATTGGTTACTATCCCTAGCATTTTGGAGATTCGGACTTATGGACTTAGTGCCTCTGGACTCTTATTTTGTTATTACTCTGCTGTTATTCTGTCTGTCTGGCATTGGATTGTTGTCTATTTGTATGTGCAGGTATTTCCTTGAAAGCCCTTGATGGTTAATTCCAAGGCATTGAGATAAGGATTTTACCCGAAAACAGCCGTTACTCTGCCCGATTTTTCGTCAGAATTTTCAATGTGCTTAATGAAAAGTGGTGCTAAGACAATAAGTTCATCTGGATCCCCCAAGTCTTAATGTGTTGGTATTGATAATTCCAAAGGATGGGAAATCTACCTTGACTCTTAATGTCAAGTGTTGGCTTCTTATTTCGGTTAGACCGTTCTTTTCCTTAGCTTTTATTTTAAGCAATAGAATAGCCTCTTCATCTCCTCCCATTCTTAAATTTTCAAAATCTTCTCCCTTTTTCCAAAACATTATTATGTTTGCAAACATTTCAAAACCTTTTCTTTAAAAAATATCTTTTGCCATTAGTGGCTTTTCTTCAAAAGTTTAGACACTGTTAATCGTCGAAACGAGTGGTTATACCCCACGATTTTGAAATTGATTGACATAATGAGATCTTTTCCGCGTGAGAGAGCTAGTGGCATACTCGTCGATTTTATCTGAGTTGGAGCCCTTCTTTCATTAGCGATGCAAAGAACTCGTTTGTTCTCATGCTCAAGATCAATGGCTGAGTATCTCTCTCCGACGACGATAAAGTGTTTATTCGTTTTTAAAATGTTTTCCCAAAAAAGCGGAACTACATTAGCTCTGACTTCTCCATTGCACCGAGGAGGTATGTAGGCCCAATGCTTAACGCTTTTCCGAGCTTATTTTAAAAATAAACAAACCCTTTTTTAACACACACACACAGATTTTCAAAAAGGTTCCCGTGGAGTACCGCGGATATGAGGGGTGCTTTAAACCTTCCCTTCATATAATCAACACCCGAACCTGAGTTCTCTTTCTTGTTTTAAAAACAAAACTTTGGGTTTTACGTTCTTTTCCCTTTTCCTTTGAAAAAATAAAGCGCGGTGGCGATTTCAAACGAAATATTGATTCGAGTCAATTTCATGGCTTCGATATCAGATTTTCCCCGCTACACTATATACTCCCTAGCCTATAGGGATTTTCTTTTGCATCCATGTGTTTTCACAACGACGCGTCCTTCCCCGAATGAGAACTTCATTACATGCGTTCGATTGGCCTCTCGATGGCTATGAGATCTAGTGACTGTCCTGAACGGTCACTCCATGCTTGTTTCCGCACACCCTCTAACTTGTAGGGTTTGGATTCCCGTCTATACATCTTTCATCCCTAGCCTATAGGGATTTCACTTCATCCAATATCGTCCTTATATAGGTTGTGTTCCGCATAGAGAACCTTCCCACCAAGGACAACTTCATTGGTACACGTTGATTAGCCTCTCGATGGCCATGAGACTTGGCGACTGTCTTGAACGGTCACCAGCCACTAATTTCTGCATACTCCCTAATTTAAGGGATTTCCATTGGCATGTCATAACATCTATCTTACAAGGATTTCACGAGGATATAATGTCGCCTCTAAGGCTATCCCTAGGATTATACGTCACCCGTATGCATTGCGTACACGGAGTTATAATACAAGGATTCTCTCGCATACCCATGCATTTGCATTTTCATGCATTCATACATTTACATTTGCATCTTCGCCCGTACCCACACTTACCGTGCTAGCCGGTTTCCCAAAATTTCCAAAGAATACCAAAGAGGATCATAAACTATGGAGAAAGGAGGAATGAGCCTTACTAAGAAAAGAGGAGGATGTCTTTCACCATGCCAGCCGCATGTCCATACCTTGTCGTAACAGGATTGCAAATACAACGAAGGTTATTATCGAGCAAGGATTAGTTCAACAAAGACGTTCCCTCATAGATACACTTAAGGGGTATCTAGTCATAAAAGGGTTCATCTTAGAACATATCAAAATTTACAAAGACGCTCTACGATAACCTAGGGGGCAAGGATCAATCCAACTGGGTCAATACCCTGAACAAAGATGCCTATTTACAATGGAGGAAAGGTGACATATGTTAACTCCCCACCAAGGGACAAAGGGTCATAGGTGATACTATCCTTAGGAAAAACAAAAGAGGTTCAGTCAAAGGAAACTCATGAAGTTCCGATACGACGAAAACCCACCGCTAACAATTTATTCCCGACAGGTTGGACGTGCCCAAGGAAAATTCGAGGTTGCCCTTACTTCTACAAGTCTAAAGAGCTAAGGAGTAAAACAAGATCAATGGATCTACAAAGGAGATTGTCCCTAGGATCAATAGGTGTTTATCATGTCAGAATTTCAACCCCTATGATCGTTAAGTGTTTCTCAGGATAAAAGTTGTACCTTCGGATTAGCAAGTCTAATGGGATGACCATGCAGGTTTTGGAATCAATTCATTTCGCTCACTACTACGACTTTCCAGTCGCACACTTCTATTTTCAATTTAGGATTATTAACAAACTTAAGGGAGAATGACGAATGCAAATAACTAAGGCCAGCTAAACGTATGCTTTCAAGGTAAGACCGAGCCGAGGATGTACAGGCATTGTTTCAATTCTCAAACAGTGGAGAAATAAGGATGTTAATCCCTCGTTACCCCCTCGAGCCAGGAGTTGGAGTTTGTTTCTACTTTTTCAAATAAACCTTGATTTTAACCGGGGGTAGGGTAGATTTCAATTAATTCAATGGTGTATTTTGGTTGTCAAGAGAATCAGTCAATTCAAGCAAGGATTCAAGCAAAGAGCAAAGCTAAGGTTCAAGCATATCTTCTTCCTCGCATTCATCCAAGATTGAGGAAGCAATGGAGATAATATTCACAATATCTTCTTCCTCAATACATCATTCAAGATCGAGGACGCATCAAAGTCGAAGCTTACAAATCAAAGTCAACATGGCAGTCACAACAGTCAATATCCAAAGATCAATATTTCCAAAGGAGTATTCAAAAAATAAAAAAAAAGAAGAAAAGCGCCCGCTAAGTCGAAATGGAAAACAAAATGACTTAGGCAAAAAAATTTAGGGCATCCTGATGGATCAAACTCAAAGGATTTGGTTCATGAAAAAAATAAGGGCGAAATACAAAGGATAATCTTGTGACTGCTAAACCATCAAAGCTTCACATCAATGCTTGAGTCTTCATAACATTTTTCTTTATCAATGCTTGGATCTTCACTAATGCTTCTGCTCAACATCAAAACTGAAGCGATTCTCTAGCAAACAAAGCACATTCATTGGATTAGGCGAATTTTTAGGATCTGGAGAACATCAAGGAGAAAGGGGTGGGATAAATAAAATTTTGAGCCTTATATCCATTGTTTGTTAAAACATGAACCAGGCCAAGTTACAACATTTAAAAGTCCTAATTGAGGCAAGGTTAACCACGAAAACATACTAAGCAGGATTTTGTTATACTGACTCCTAGGTTTGTTAAAACTATGTCTAACCACTACGTTTCTTCAAACGTTCTTTTCAAAACCATCCATGTCCTAACGGACTTCGATTTCAAAACTTGCATACGCATCGCATTGGAGTTACTTCTCAAAGGGTACAACGTCATCTACAACCAAACACTAAGCACTCAAGGAGATCTCGAATTTGGTTTAACCAAAGGCGATCATTTCTAATAAAGACTCTGGAGTAGGGGGAACCACATCTAGATGGTTCTCCTAAACAGGGGCAAAATTTCAAGGATCACAGGGGCATGCAATCAAACATCCTATTTACTAGGGGCATCCTTCCTAAGGGTCAATCAACTTAGGGGAACATCTCGAAGCAGTAACAAACAGGGGCATGTCAAACATGGGACGAATTCGAATTCAAAAGGATAGAACACTATGGATAGTCCTCCATATCCTGGAGATCAAGGGCATACCCTTCAATCTAAGCGGCGAAACATACGACGAAGTTATTCCTCGGGACACTTCCTTGGAGGTCATAGGCACCTTTTTCTAACAAACATTGGGGCATTGGATATCAAATCCATAAGGTGGAGAACCTCGAAAAAGGTTAAAAGTGCGAATTGCAAAGGTTAAAGGCGTGGAGAACTTCAAAATTCAAAGGCGTGGAGTAATTCAAAGGGTCAAATCAGAGCAAGGCGCAGAGCAAAAGGAAAAGGCACCCTCACACTTTACAACATCAAACAAATCTTTCTCCTAACAACGATCTTCAAAATTCAAAAGGAGGTATTGGGAAGTCGCGCTAGCATCCAACAACCATCCAACATTAGCGAACTATATACGCTCTGGTTATCAACAACCTATCATTGGAGCATCATACAAATACATATAGATCACACATTGCATACATTGGTTGATACATCACACCACACCTTGTTAGGTAGTCTTCTTTAAGATATTCTTTTTCCAAGAACCTTTTTAGGTGGTCTTCTTTAAGACAATCATCGTCCTTTTTAAGAACCTCTCCAGGTAATCTTTTTAAGACGTCTTTCAGCCTTTTCAGGTAGTCTCTCTAAAACAAATCGCACGATCCTTTCTAGGATTCTTCTCAGGTGGTCTTCTTTAAGAAAAATTGTCATCCTTTTCATGAACCTATTCAGGTAGTCTTCTTTAAGACATTCTAAGAACCTTTCTAGGTAATCTTTTTAAGACATCTTTCAGCCTTTTCAGGTAGTCTTCTTTAAGACAAATCTCACGATCCTTTCTAGGAGTCTCCTCAAGAAGACTTATTCAAGACGAATTGTCATCATTTCCAAGAACCTTTTCAGGTAGTCTTCTTTAAGACATTATTTTCCTAAGAACCTTTTCAGGTAGGCTTCTTTAAGACATTATTTTCCTAAGAACCTTTCTAGGTAGTCTTCTTTAAGAAAATCATCATCATTTCCAAGAACCTTTTTAGGTAGTCTTCTATAAGACATTCTTTTGCCAAGAACCTTTTCAGGTAGTCTTCTTTTAAGACATTCTAAGAACCTTTCTAGTTAGTCTTCTTTAAGACAAATCATCGTCCTTCCCAAGAACCTTTTTAGGTACCCTTTTTTAAGACATCTTTCAGCCTTTTTTAAGACTACCTAAAAAGGTACTTAGAAAAAGAATGCCCTGAAGAAGACTACCTAAAAAGGTTCTTGGAAATGACGATGATTGTCTTAGAGAAGACTATCTAGAAAGGTTCTTAGAACAATAATGTCTTAAAAATACTACCTGAAGAGGTTCCTAGAAAGGACCGTAGGATTTGTCTTAAAGAAGACTACCTAAAAAAAGGTGTGGTGTAATGTATCGACCAATGTATGCAATGCACGATTTATATGTATTTGCATGATGCTCCAATGATAGGCTGTTGATAACTAAAGCCTATATAGCTCGCTGGAGTTGTAGGTTTGTTTGTTAAGGTGGGGTGTAATGCTAGCGCGATTCCCCAATACCTGTTTTTGAAGATCGTAGTCAGGAGAAGGATTTGCTCGACGTTGTAAAGTGTGAGAACGCCTTTTCCCTTTGTTGTTTACCTTATGGATTTGATATCCAATGCCCCAATATTTAGTGGAAAAAGATGCCTATGATTTCCAAGCCATGAGGGAAGTGCCCCGAGAAATAACCTTGTCATATGCTTCGACATTTAGATTAGAGGGTATACCCTTGATCTCTAGGATGTGGAGGGCTATCCATAGTGTTCTATCCTTTTGAATTTGAATTCTTCCCATGTTTGACATACCCCTGTTTGAGATTGCTTCGAGGTGTGCCCCAGTCGATTGAACCTTAGGAAGAGTGCCCCTAGTTAATAGGATGTTTGGTTGTATGCCCCTGTTTAGGAAAACCCTCTGGACGTGGTTTCCCCATTCAAGAGTCTTTACCAGCAATGATCGCCTTTTGCTAAGTGTATATCCGTAGATGGTGTTGTACCCTTTGAGAAGTAACTTCAATGCAATGCGAATGCAAGTTTTGAAATCGAGGTCCGTTATGAATTAAGACTGAATGATTAGAAATGAATGCTTGAAGAAGCGTAGTGGTTGGAAATAGTTTTACCAAACATAGGAGTCAGTATAACAAAATCCTGCTTAATATGCTTTCGTAGTCAACCTTGCCTCAATTAGGACTTTTAAATGTTGTAACTTGGCTTGGTTCACGGTTTAAGAAACAATGGATATAAGGCTCAAAATTTATTTACCCACCCATTTCTCCTTGATGTTCTCCAAGTCCTAAAAATTCGCCTAATCCAATGGATATGCTTTGTTTGTAAGAGAATCGTTTCAGTCTTGATGTTAAGTAGAAGCCTTAGTAGAGATCCAAGTATTGATGGTAAAAATATTGTAAAGATCCAAGCATAGATAAAAAATGTAGAGATTCAAGCATTGATGGTAAGCTTCGATGAATTAGCAGTCACTAGATTATCCTTGGTATTTCGTATTTTGTTTTGTTTTTATCCCTTATTTTTGCATGAACCAATTCCTTTGCATTTGATCCATCGGGATGCCCTAAATTTTGCCTAAGTCATTTGGTTTTGTTTTCATGAATTTTACCGTTTTGACTTAGCGGGCGCTTTCTTCTTCTTTTTTTTTTAATACTCCTTTGGAAATATTGATCATTGGGTATTGAATGTTGTGACTGCCATGTTGACTTTGATTTGCAAGCTTCGACTTTGATACTTCCTCGATCTTGAATGATGTATTGAGGAAGAATATTGTTGTGAATGTTATCTCCATTGCTTCTTCAATCTTGGATTAATGCGAGGAAGAAGATATGCTTGAACCTTTGCTTTGCTTGATCCTTATGCTTAAACCTTGCTTGGACTGACTGATTCTCTTGACAACCAAAATACGCCATTGAATTAATTGAAATCTACCCTGCCCCTGGTTAAAATCAAGGTTTATTCGAAAAGTAGAAACAAACTCCAACTCCTGGCTCGAGGGGGTGACGAGGGATTAACATCCTTATATCTCCACTGTTTGGGAATTGAAACAATGCATGTACATCGTCGGCTTGGTCTTACCTTGAAAGCATATGTTTTAGCGAGATTTAGTTATTTGTGTTCGTCATTCTCCCTCAAGTCTGTTAATGATCGGGAGTGATAATTTGAAAGATAATTTGAAATGGAAAGTCGTAGCAATGCAAGAGCGGAGCGAAAGAATTGATTTCAAAACATGCATGATTATTTTATTGAATTACTATTCGAAAGGTACAACGTTTTACATCAAATAGAATTTTGTGATCGTAGGAATTACAACTTGAAATGATAAACCTATTGATCCTAGGGCAATCACTTTTGTGAGTCTGTCGACTTTGTTTCACTCCTTAGTTCGTGGACTTGTAGGAGTAAAGGGTAACCTCGAACTTTCCTTGGGCACGTCAAACCTGTCGGGAATAAATTTGTTAGCGGTGGGTTTTCGTCGTATCGGAACTTCATGAGTTTCCTTTGACTGAACCTCTTTTGCTTTTTCTAAGGATAGTATCACACCGTTCGCAATCCTCGGAGTTCGTAGATTGATAAAGAAAATTTAGGACCCTTTCGCCCCTTGGTGGAGAGTTAATATATGTCGCTTTCCCTCCACCGTAGTTATGCACCTTTGTTCAGGATATTGCCCCATTAGGACTAATCCTTGCCCCCAGGTTATTGTAGAATGTCCTTGCAAATTTGATGTGTTCTAAGATGAACCCTTTTATGGCTAGATACCCCTTGAGTGTATCTATGAGGGAACTCTTTTGTTGAACTAGTCCTTGTTCAACGATAGTCTTTTATTGTATTTATAATCAAGTTACGACAAGGCATGGATATGTAAATGGCATGGCGAAAGACATCCTCTTTTTTTTTTAGTCAGGCCGAGATCGTTTTCAATAATTTATCCTCCTTTCTCCGTAGTTGATGATCCCCTTTGGTCTTTGAAAGTTGCGGGAAACCGGCTAGCAGGGTAAGTATGGATGCGGGCGAAGATAGAAATGCAAATGTAAATGTATGAGCGCATAAAAATGCGAATGCATGCGTATGCAAAAGACTCCCCTTTTTTTTTGGTGACTCCTTGTATGCAATGCAACGCAGACGTGCGACAAATATAATCCTAAGGATAAGCTATGCGGATTTGGGGATGACATTAGACCCTAGTGACATACGTGCGAGCTTGAGATTATAATACGCCAATGGGAATCCCTCAGATTAAGGGGTACGCGGAAAGTAGCAGCTGATGACCATTCAGGACAGCCACCAAGTCTCATGACCTTCGAGAGGTCGTTCGACGTGTACTTACGAAGTTGTCCCTCGTGGGAAGGTTCTCTATGTGGAACGCAACCTATCTAAGGACGATATAAGACGAAGTGAACTCCCTACAGGCTAGGGATTGAAGGCGCATAAATGGAAGTCCAAACCCTACAAGTCAGAGGATGCGCGGGAATAAACACGGGCTAACCGTTCAAGACAGTTACTAGCTCTCATGGCTATCGTGAAGCCAATCAACGTGCATTAATGAGGATGTCCTTCAAGGGAAGGACACGTTGTTGTAGAAACACATGGGCGTAAAAGAAAATCCCTATTGGCTAGGGGGTTCGTAGAGGCAAGCACAGGATGGCCATCGAGAGACCAATTGACGTGCGTAAACGAAGATGTCCATCGTGGGAAGGACGCGTATTTGTAGATACAAGGATATAAAAATAAAATCCCTACATGTTAGGGAATGCATAGATGGTGATGTCCTTCGTGGGAAAGACGTGGTCTTAGAAATTAGAATCCCTACAGACTAGGGACCACGTAGGGATACCTGCAAAATTGAAACGCATACATTCGTGGCATATAAATCGCAAATATATATCAAGCACAAAAGCACAAAAGTCCTAGGTTCATAGGTTCGACGTAGCGGCTTTAGGGAGCCTACCCTTTCCATGGGAGTGTTCTAGAAGGTCTCATGGGGTCGTTCGTAGCCTCCAAGACTTTTTGTCTCTTTGGATTTTAGAACAACTCATTTTATCCATGAGGTTCGAATTTTTGGGGTAGGTTCTCAGAGAGATCAGCCAAATACCAAGTCCTGCCCTCAACAAGGTCAAGCCTCGTATTGGACATTTCCGGATATTCAACCCACTCTGAGTGGAATTATCAATAAGACTCGTAGGCGATTCAAGTCCCCCCTGGTCTTAAAGATAACCCCCACACTTAGGTTTAACAACAATTTATATATAACCCATAAATATATGAAATGCCAGCAACTTATATCAAAAGACAATAAAGATCGAAAAGTAATTAAAACAATATTTAAATTACTGTAAAAATTTGCGGTAACTTAAGACTGTAAATAAATAAATAACTTTAAATTTAGATATTTAAAACTAACCTCGAAATCCAGCCGCTTATAATTTAAAAATATAGCGAAACAGCAATTAAATAAAGATTTAAATTACTCTAATTTAAGGCTGTAAATAAATAAATAAAATTTAATTTAAATATTTAAAGAACTAACCTCAAATCCGGCTGCTTACAGTTTAGAAAATGCATCAAAGCAACAATTATTTAAATAAATATATATTTATTTAACCGACGTAAATAGATGGAAAAATAAATAAATAAATAAATAAATAAAAATTTAAATATTTACAAAAATAAATAAACCTAAAATGGCTAATTAGCCAAACCCTAAAAAAATTTGCCAAAAACCTAAATAGTTTGCCACAAACCTAAACCCTCTCAAGCCTTAGGAGCATAATAATTAACCTAATATGTTTCCCCAGCAGAGTCGCCAGCTGTAGCAACCTGCCCTAAAAATTTAGCTTTAGAGTCGCCACCTATTCTGAAGGGCGAATAGGAAACCTTACGCAGTTAAGAGATTCGGGGTAAGTTATTATAATCAGGTCGAGGGAAGGTGTTAGGCACCCTCAACCCTTTCCTATGGCTTTGAATCTAAGGTAACAGTTTATGGCTAAAAGATTAAGGTTAATAGCTAAAGAAGTGAAAAGGGGAAAAATTGAGATTTTAGGGAAGGGGACTCGCCTTGGTTATCCAAGTGCCTACGTATCTCCTTAGGGAGAATCAGAGTCAACGTAGTTCGTGCACAGGGTTGTACGCCTTAGAAATCGAATTTGATTTGGTTTGGAGACTTTTTGAATGGCCTATCGTAGTTTTTAGAAGTTGTGATTTGAAAGGCATTTTGGATTGCCTGATTGACAAGGATGAAAATCTGTAGTGTCGTGGTTTATTGTGTTTTAGATGTTTTAGATTTGGGCGTACAACCCTGGTTTAATATGTCACCATTAGTTGCAATAATCAATGGGTTTGATTACCACGGCTAATGGATTGAAGGGAGGATTGCTAACCACTATAATCGATAGATTCGATTACCGCGAATAGCAAATGTGCGTATTTTATATTATCGTTACTCCTCATAATCGATATATTCGATTACAAATAATAACGAATTTGATAAAGGGAAATGCTAATCATCGTAACCAATAGCTTTGGTTAAAACCATTTAGCAAAATAATGTTATTTTAATTTGTATTTAATTAAATAATTAGATTATTAACCATCGCGACCGATTGATTCGATCGAAACGAATAATAAATTGAACCTAATATCTTGGCCAAATGACCAATGGGATCGGACAAACCCTAAAGCATTGACAATGACAAACCTCTCTAGTGTTTTTATAATTTTGTAACAATTAAGATTTAATTAAATCAATTAAGTCGAGCAATCGAAATGATCGAATAATCGGGCAAAATCCTAATATTACTTATATCCTAATTATATAATAATCCAAGTTCAAATTAAAATTATCATATACAAATAAATCTATTAAAATTAATTAAGATCAATTGTATAATTGTACAAATAATTAAAATAATTAAATAGAACCTAGAATAAATCCTGTGTGGCATGCTCTGGGCGTCCATGGTGGACCTGCGGCTTTTTGCCCCTTTAGATCTTGTTTGCTGCGAAATCGGTGGCCATAATTGAAGGTCCATCACGTGCGCACAAGTTTGAAACACACGTGATCCATTGGCCAAGAAAACTAAAGAAAATAATTAGCCAAAGCCTGGGTTCGAACCCAGGACTTTGAAGATGACAAATGTCTCCCCTAACCAGTGGTGCTGTCCGTTTTTGTTGTTATTAAACCACAAACAAAATAATATATATCATAACAATAATTAAATAGGGAAATTTAAACCGAGTCAACATGGGCCCCCTAGGATGTCTGAACAGCGAATCAGGAGGAGAGAGAGGAAGCTGCAACGCTGACCCTCCAATGGGGTGTTGCCCGCATGACGTCAATGGAGAGAGAAAGAATTTGGACCTTTGACTGACGAATCTTGAGTCTGGAACGCGCCACGCAAGCCACTCGCCTGGTACCAGCCATTCAACGTCGCCGGAACAGTCGCGACGTTCATCTTCTCCGACCATGCGAGTTCCTGAAACTTGAAGAAAACGA
Source organism: Vicia villosa (assembly GCF_029867415.1). NCBI lineage: Eukaryota > Viridiplantae > Streptophyta > Magnoliopsida > Fabales > Fabaceae > Vicia > Vicia villosa. The sequence continues at coordinate 371,918 of NW_026705857.1, read as the reverse complement.
ACCTCACGCGACGGGAAAACAGCCCAGATCGGGTAAACCACATGCTGCGAGTTCAGTGGTGATGTTATTTTTGCCATACGACGCCTGCAAATATGAGGACGCGAGTGTTGCAATCCGGAGCTTTAACAATGGCGTTTCGTTATTCTTACGCCAAAGCTCACGATTTCCACGTTAAACATGTTCTAATGTTACATATTAAGAGCAATATATGGGTCATGACTATGTTTGGAATGAAAATCTTAGGCCCATTAGTCAAGAAAACCAAAATCACTTAGTTAGGGTTTTATGTATTTCTCCAAAATCGACCAACTTCTAAGCTCTGTATCTCCTTCAATTTTAATCATACGAATGTATTCTAGGACTTTTTAGAAAGCTTGATGAGTCCTTTAACATCTCCTTTTGGTTTCACCTCAATTGGAATTTCCATACTCAAGTTATGAGCTTTGACTCAAAAGGTGTCTCTTGTTGACTTTCTGGAGGACCTATAATCTTTTGGACCATATCTCTTGAATGAAGCATTTCTGGCCTTGGCTTGTGAGAGACAAAGTTGTAGAGAATCAAATTTCCTTCAAAATAGGCTTTGGTTGGGAAATTCTTGATGCTCCATGTGAAAGTTATGACCAGTCAAAGCTGAGTTGACTTTCTCCTAAAAAAACCCTACTTTGAACCTTTGCATATGCTCATTTCTGATTTTTTATTGATGGATCATGATCAACCTTTGATCAAATGATGGATATAATCTCACATACTTGATGTTGATCAAAAATCTCAAAGTTTGACTGTATTTTGACTATAGTTGACTTTTAGGTCAACATAGTCGATTATCGATTACCTGAGCCATCGAGTGAACCATCCTTGGAATGGAAGCTTGCCTTTTGACATGAAGATACCTTGAGATATATGAGGATGCATAGAGGAGGGAAAATTTTGGGGTATGAAAATGAGGTAAGTAAGAAGGTTGATCAGAAGTTGTACAGAGGTATGATTGGATCTCTTCTATATTTAACTTCTGCTAGACCTGACATTTTATTCAGTGTTTGTTTGTGCGCTAGATTCCAATCAGATCCTAGAGAATCTCACTTAACTGTTGTTAAGAGAATTCTGAGGTATCTAAAGGTACTACTAATGTTGGTTTAGTCTATAGAAGATCTAAAGAATACAACTTAGTAGGATTTTGTGATGCTGACTATGCTGGAGATAGAATTGAAAGGAAGAGTACTTCTGGAAGTTGTCAATTTCTTGGAAGTCACCTAATCTCCTGGTACAGCAAGAAGCAAGCTACCATTGCCCTCTCAACAACAGAAGCAGAATATGTTGCTGCTGCTGGTGTAGCACACAAATGCTCTGGATGAAGAGTCAGCTAGAAGATTATCAAATATATGAGAGTAACATTCCTATCTTCTGTGAAAATACTTCTGCCATATGTTTATCTAAGAATCCTATCTTACATTCCAAAGCGAAACATATTGAGATTAAACATCATTTCATTAGGGACTATGTTTAGAAGGGTGTTCTTTCTTTAAACTTTGTGGATACAGACCATCAATAGGCTGATATCTTTACAAAACCCCTTGCTGAAGATAGGTTTAAGTTCATTCTGAAGAATATCAGTATGGATTTATGCCCAGAATGAGAAGATGAGAAGTTCTTACGTATGGTTAAGTTCTGAAATGTATTGGGATTATGTTTTTATAAGAAGTTCTGATAGTGATCAATTAGAAGTTCTGATCCTGTTATTACTAACGTTTCATTATCTAAGTTGATTCAGAATCTCTTTTAAAGTAAAACAGCTGTCACCAGTTTTCCAGAAAACGAACACGTGTTCACTATTTTTTGACAAGCATGCGTGCAGTTGAGGAGACGCCGCCCTAGGTAACTGTGCAAATCATGTCAATTTCTCACTTTATCTCTCCTAACGTCATATCTCATTAAATGCAAATTGATGTCATGTTTTTCTGTAATCATTTCGTTTAAAACATATTGCATTTTTTTTATCCATCCTTTTATATACCCATCTTCCCATTCATTTCATCTTTTTGCTTTCTCTCTCTTCATTCATCCCTCTCTTTCTTTTCCATTGCATAAACCCTAGTTAGTTACCGAATCCCAGTTTTTCACCATGAATCCTTCTTCAAGTTCCTCAAGCCAAGCATAAATGTCTTCTACTCATCTTGTTTTCAGCAAGCATGGTTACGCTCCATTGAAGACCTGTTCCATTCCTTCATCAGAAATGGAAGTTCTATGTGAATCTTCGGTAGATTTTGAAAATCTGATATTACATGGTTTCAACAACAAGGCTACTACAATGGCACAAGGCTGGTCAAACTACTTTGATAGATTGGTTGGACCAATTTATCGTGCATTAGTGAAAGACTTCTGGGCTCATGCAATGGTTACTCCAACTGCAATCATCTCCTTCGTGTTAGGGCATGAAGTTGTGATAACTGAAAAGCTGATTAGGAAGTTGTACAATCTGGATGATGAAGAAGGATGTACTGGTCCTCTTCCTGGAAGAGTTTGTTGGGCATAGGTTGAGAGACAAATATCTAATGCTACTAGTATTTCATCTCATCAAACTGGCGTGTTGAGGCCATTCTACCAAGTTTGGGCTGAGATTATTCTCGAATCTCTCCATCATAGAAGGAGATCGTTTTCCTCAACATACATTAATCTTGATCATAAATATACTCTCTTCCGCATAGGAAGAGGAATTGAAGTCAACATCTCCAATATTCTTTTTCAGAATTTGAAGACGTATATTGAAGAGTCAAGAGATGAAGAACGCAAGAAGTATCCTGACATCATCAGAAATGCTGTTCCCTACGCCAGAATGATTTCAAATATTCTGATAGAAAGTGACTTGCTGGATTCCCTGAGAACTATTGGGACGTCTAAGTTATTTGGCGTCATTCAAGGGCATGTTATAAATGGTTTTGATCTACAAAGGTTGGAACTCATAAAGCAAGTAATTTCTGTTCCAGTAATCTTTCCAGATATTCTAACCAGAAGAGTTCCAGTTGAAGGCTTTGCTTCCTTGTTCAAAGAAGAACTTAACAAGGCTGTTAAGCGTTATTTGGAAGCTTCTGTAGGAGCATAATCTTCTGTTGATCCTGCATGGATTCGTGGAAGAGTTCTTCCTTCTCTGGCCGACTTACAGAAGAAGGATCAGAAGAAGAAAGAAGCAAGGCTGAAGAGAAAGGCTCAAGAAGAAGAAGCCAAGCAAGCCAAGAAGTAGAGGGTCACCTTTGATCCTGTCAAAGTAAATTCTAAGGAATCTCAAGAGCAGCGCATCAGGGATTCTTTCCGTGCTGAAAGAACTAGCAATTTCCCCAGGCAAGTATACCAACCTCCTTCTTTTGAACCTCAAACTTCTCTCCCCATTCCAAACAGTATCCAACCTCCTCCTTCTGAATCTCACAACACCTTCACCATTCCAAATCCTCCCCAACCATCTCTTTCTACACTTGTTTTGAACCCTAATCCACTAAATGTCTGTCTCCCAACACCTTCTGATATCCCATCCTCATCAAACCTCCCCATAGATATCCCATCATCATCAACCATAACATCTACACCTTCTCTATCCCATCCCTTACCTTCCAGAAAATCCAACCCATACTGCCTTCTTTACCCTGACTACAAATTCACCTTCAACCCTCCTGAACCTGAACCTCACATCTTCCTTGAGCTGTTCAAACATGAATTTGTCTGTAGGCTGGACCTCTTGAGAGATGCCTTCTATAATGATCTTGATGATGTTTCTACTCGAAATCTTTGGAGAAGCTTTCGACAGGATTTTCAGGTTGAAGCTATGAAAGTCCAGAAGAGACTAGTGGCTGCTGCACCTGGTTATGCTGGATATCGTCTAGAAGTTGATGATGGTGTATGCTATCATCCCATCAGAAACAGGCGAGTTCTTGAGGAGAAGATGTATGTTGATGAATTGGACGGAAACCCTTGCAGAGATATTGTGGTTTGGAGACCTAAGTATCCAGTTCTGACTGGAGACTTCAAGTGGCTTTTTGACTTTCAGAGGGAGAATCCTTCTGAGAAGTCCCCAAATATGGTCAATCCAGAAGTTGTTTATCCTCCAGAAATTGAAGGTCCTACTCCACCAAGGAATCTTGCTGCCATTCTTCAAGCACTTGAGAATGGAGATTCTGATCTTCCTGCTCCTGAGTATGGAGAAGATGCTTCTAGGGAAGAAGCTGGTGCTGACGATCATCCTGCTGGGAATATTCCTGTTGAGGAAAATCATGATGATGATCTGACAATGGATGCTGCTGTTGAGATTGTTGTCCCTCTGAACATAAGTTGTGAAGCTTCTTTTGGTGAACCCTCTCTTCTGGTGAAAACTCTAGAGGTTATTAAGAAGAATCAAGCTGATCTGGCTTCTCACATGGACAAGCAAGATGATATCAATGATGAGTTTCGCTCATTCATGGTGAAGCAGGCTGAGAGCAATGCTGGGATTCATGACATGCTGGCCAAGATTATGTCTAAGCTAGGCCCGTCGTAGTCTTTTGTGTCTTAGTTGTTTCCTTTGTTCTTGCATCCGTTTTCTATACATCTCCCTTGTATCTTCTGATAATCTTCTTTTGGAAATCAATGAAAATTGTCTTCTTTTCTCTCATATTGTTTGTTTTTCATCTGAATCTTTTATATATTTTTTTATGTTATGACAAAAAGGGGGAGAAATTGTGATAAATGATCTGATTTATATTATCAGTTGCTGGGAGTAAGTCTCCACATTTCTAACAGAATTTGCAAGTTCTATGTCTTTGAGTGTTTTGCAGGATTGAAGACATTCTAAAAAGCTCAACATGAGAAGCAAAGACATGAGGAAAAGCAATTCTATATAGAAACAAGCTCATGAGAATTGAATCAAGCTGAGTGCTGTGAAGCTTCAAGTTCAGAAGCAAGAAGGAAGAATGCTTTGATATTCTGATGATAGAATATGCTCTAACACATTCTTATTCCTTATATGTTCTGATGCATGTTTTTGTTCTTAATATGCTCTGAAACATTATTATTTATGCTCTGATACATACTATATGTTCTGATACATATTTTATGTTCTGAGTCATTCATGCTCTGACTTTTGTCGTTTAGTTTGTTTTGTAACATTTCAGGATGTAGAGATGCTCTGATGATGCTCTGGTACATTCAACAATGTTCTGATACAATCTAGCATGCAATGATTCAAGATGAAATTCAAAGCTCTGAAGTTGTCATTTGGAAGCAAGAAGCAGAAACTATGAATGTTCTGAAGATCTAAGCATATGTGATCGTCTCAACTGAAATGGAAAATACTCAGGGAAGTCCTTTATTTATAAAGTGCTTCCAGTATTAATTTCAGGGGGAGATTATTTATCTCAGGGGGAGATTGTTAATCTCAGGGGGAGACATATTCACACACTATGTTTATATGCTTATGCTATAACTGTGTAATTGTCTTTAGTCGTCTGATATTCTGATTGCAAATTCATATCATTTATATATGTTTTTGTCATCATCAAAAAGGGGGAGATTGTTAGAACAAGATTTGTTCTGATCAATATTCTTAGTTTTGATGATAACAATGTATATGAATTTTGTATGAGATAATGTGGTACTCTAATTCTATGCAATTTCCATTTCAGGAATCACATAAAGAGTATGCACAAAATCAGCGCAAGAAGCACTGACTCAGAAGGTTCAGCATGCAACATCAGAACATGCTCTGGAAAGACATAAGAAGATGGTCAAGAAGAATCAGAACATGGTCTTTGGAAGCATTAGAAGAACTTGAGATAAGAAGCAGAAGCACTGAAGTTCTCATGGTATCACGCTAAGAAGCACTTCAAAGTCAGAAGACAAGAAGATGCTCTGCACCAAGCTGTTTGACTCTGATGATATTCAAACGTTGTTTACACAAACATCAGATCATAAGCAAGTACAAGATGGCAGGCTACGCTGACTAACAAAAGGAACGTTAGAAGCTATTAAAGGCAACGTCAGTAGACACAGCGAAAGCAAGGCTCGAGGTAGTTGACAAAAGAGTGAAACATTAAATGCAATGCTGTACGAATCACGCAAAGCATTAAATGCTCCCAACGGTCATCTTCTCAAACGCCTATAAATAGAAGTTCTGAAGAGAAGCTAAACACAACACTTTGCGCAAACTTACAGAAACGCTGTCAAATTCAAAAAGCTCTCAAACTTCATCGTCAACCTCAATACATTGTTGTTGTAATATCTTAGTGAGATTAAGCTTAAACTTAAGAGAAAAATCACAGTTGTGATAATAGCTTATTAAGAAGCATTGTAACTCTTATAAGAATTTGTTTACATTTATTTGTAAGAACTAGAGTGATCAGGTTGTGATCAGTATACTCTAGAAAGTCTTAGAGGATATCTAAGCAGTTTGTTCCTAGAGTGATCAAGTTGTGATCAGAATACTCTAGAAGACTTAGAGGTTATCTAAGTGGAAAACCATTCTCGAGTTGCAATACAATTCTCGAGTTGAGTGACAGAAATCTCTTGTGGCACATGGGCAGCTTCTAGAAACTTCATCATAGCTTTGGCGTGAGTCTTGGAGCAACTTAGGAGTGATAGCATATAGATCTTGGATGGAGTATGCCCCATCTATTCAACAATGTCATAATCACTCTTGCGGATGATTTTCAAGAACTCATTTGCTTCTTCAGGAGATGGATTTTCAGCAGCAGTCTCAACTGGTGTCTGGATGGGTCCATGTAACGGTCCTTTGCCCCGGGTATCAGCATTTTGATTAGGAGTAGGGGTACCAGCAGGTGTAGCATTGTTCGGAGAGATTTCTGGAGAAAACACTCTTCCACTTCTTGTCACTTTACTAGTTCCAGCAATATTACCCACATCAGGGTTAGCGTCTTCAGCAACCTTATCGGATATAAGCTCTTGTTTAACCCCTTGAATATAGACCTCGGCACCTTAGTTCCAAGGGATAGCCTTATCAGAAGAATATGGAATTGGACCAGGCTTGGTGATGATCACAGGAGCTACACGGGGTTCAGCAGAAATCTTGAATGGAGCCTTGGTTGGGATCTTCAAGGGAGCTTTAGAAATTACCGACACGTCTTCAATCTTCAAGCCACGGGAGAAAACTTCGCACAATTTCTCTATAGAAGGAATATTTTCAAACCTGATAGTACCACGATCCATCCATCCTTGAATACCTCTTTTTCAGGTTCTCACAACCATTGGGTCGGGATGCACAATAATAACAACCTGGGTCGCAGCCTGGAAATAAACCAGCTTGCAACAGCTTTCTCTTGATGTCAGGGAGAGGAGTTGATAGATCTCTCACATCATAGACATGGACCGTGTCCATGATAGCATTAACAGTCTTGTCATGCTTTGGCATAGGGGCAGTGATGACATTCGGAGTTTCTGGCGGGTCAAACTCGATTTCACCGGCATCTATCATGTCTTGGATCTTATTTTTCAATGCCCAGCAATTATCAGCATTGTGTCCAGGGCTATTAGAGTGATACACACATTTTGCATTAGGATCATAGTTTGGAGACGTAGTACTGACGTTCTTCGGAGGATCTCTTACAGTTATCAGATTGGCCTTCAACAGATGTTGTAGGGCTTGAGATAAAGGCATGTTGATTTTAGTGAATTGCCTTCTAGGTGCGTCTGACCTACGCTGATACCCTTGTCTAGGAGCTTGTTGAGGCGTTGGTGTAGAGATGAGAACAGCTCCAATAGACGAATTTTGATCGTTCTTATTACGACCCCTCTGACTATGGACAACATTAGACTCATTTCTTCCATGATATGGCTTTTTTGCAGTACCAGAAGATGCGCCTACTTGAATCTTCCCACTTCGAATACCACTCTCCACATGTTCTCCAGTCAATATGAGATCAATGAAACCAGATGAGGAACTACCCAGCAAGTGACTATAGAACAGCCCAGTTAGCGTACCCATGAACATGTCCACCAATTCCCTATCAGTCAAGGAAGGTTGGACTCTTCCAGCTAAATCTCTCCACTTTTGAGCATACTCCTTGAAAATTTCCTTAGGTCCCATATACATGCTTTGTAGTTGCATGCGAGTTGGTGCGAGGTTAGAGTTATATTGATATTGCTTGTAGAAAGCAGCAGCCATGTCTTCCCAAGTGCGAATGTTACCACTCTCCAGCTGATAGTACCATTCCAGTTGAGTCCCAGACAGACTCTCTTGGAAGAAGTGAATCCACAGTCTCTTATCTTCAGTATGAGGTTGGATCTTCCTCACATACGATCTCAAGTGCATCTTGGGACAGGAGACTCCATCATATTTAGCAAAAGCTGGAGTCTTGAACTTTGGAGGAATGATGACTCTAGGAATGAGCCCCAGCTCTTCAAAATCCAGCCCGGGTACCTTCTGAATTTCCATATTTCTCAACCGTTCCTCTAGTAGCCTGTATTTCTCATCAGCATAGTCTTCTCCATGGAAATAGTATCCCTCATCATCATCTTGATTACAGAGCCTACATTGCTTCCGGCGTTGGTCTTGGTACTAGCATCATCATCTTCTTCCTCTTCTTTGGGAATTTCTGCTTCTTCAACCTTTTTGAGAGGGCCTTTGAATCTTCTTCCCATGTTGAGAACACCTTTAGGTTTCTTAGCTTTCTTCTTCTTAGTCAAGATGGATTTTAGCTCGTCTTGCCCCTTGGAAAAAGTCATAATCAAAGCTTGGAATTCAGCATTCTGAGCTTGGAGATTTTTGACAGATTGTTCAAGATCCATCTTTCTCACTGAAATAAACAGCGGAAGATGAGGTATTCGCTTTATAAAACATGTGAAGTAATGTTTATGAATGGTATGATTATGTGTATGCAATATTTTCAAGGACCTTGAAATTTAAATTTGTTTAAACGAAAGAAAAGAAACAAATTTTATTAGTAATAATTAAATTGTAATTATGGTTCTTTGCCATTTTTAGGCTTACAAAAAAAAACAACTAAATAATAAACTACTAGAAATAATAATAAAATAAAATAAAACTCCTTCAAGTCTCCCATGGACGCTTTCTCTTTGATCCAATGAAGTTGTTGATGCCTTGCTCCGCATGAAGTAATTTCGTGAGCTTTAACACTTGCTTTTATTTAGCACGGAATTGAGCTTCGAAAGTATCTCTTTCTTCTTTCAATTGAACCCATGACCTTTGTAGCTCTTCTAAATCAGTAGGCATGTCCGGATGGAGAATGACCAGAGGAACCTCTTCTTCACACTCTGGTTCCACAATCACAAGTCTGACATAGGGATATGGCTTGACAAAACGCTGAGCACGAGTGTGCACCCATCTGAGATAAGGCTCTGAAGGAATGGAGTTCTTTTGACCCTAACTCTTGCTATCAACCTTGTACACTTTGTTCCAAGAGCGTATGAACTCTCGGCGTTGGTTTTGAACATCTTCTTCATAGCTAAAAACAACCCCTTCAATAATCATGTGATGAGGACCATCTCTGCGAGCATAACCAAACTGTCGTAGGGCTACTGAAGGGTTGTAGGTGATTCCCCCTCTAATGCCAAGGAGTGGCACATTAGGGAACTTCCCACAATGATCAATAATAGTGACGTACTCCTGAGATATGACGTGCCAACGAATATCTGAATGAGAAAGTGACATAATCCTTCGGGACCATTGCATCTTTTGATCATTTCTTAACACTGAACGAGGAAGGTGCGAAATGAACCACCTAGCTAGCATAGGTGTGCAACACATAAAGGTTCCTCTCTTCTTCATAATACGGGAGTGAAGAGAGTGTAGAATATCTCAAAGTAATGTAGGTACTGGATTGTGAGTCAAGAAGATCTTAATTGCATGCACATCATTGAACTGATCAGGATTAGGAAACAATACCAAACTATATATCAATAAAGCTAAAATATCTTCAAAGGCATGGTAACTCATGGCTTTCAGGAATTGTCGAGCTTTCCCAAATAAGAATTTGGATGAGAGACCTTCGACCCCATTCTTGGTGTCCCAGTTGGAAGCAATGTCTGATCTCCTTAGGTGTAACGCAGCAGCAATAGTCTCGGATTTTGGAGTGTCCTCCTAACCAATGAAGGGCAACTGATCAGAGATGGGTATACCAATTAAATCTGAGAACTCCTCAAAGGTAGGTACCAATTGGTAATCAGGGAACGTGAAACAATGATGCTCAGGATCAAAGAATTGGCACAGGACTCTCATCATATCTTCTTCAAATTGAGAAGTGACCAGTCGGAGTAGATAACCATGTCTTTTAGCAAACTTAGAATCTCCAGAAACCTTTAAGACAAGCTCCTTAAGCTCAGAAGGTATCCCCATGAAGTTGAGTCGTACATAATCCATAGTAACAAAAGCCATGTCCTATAAAACATTACAAAGATAAATTTCTTGGTCCTTGAAATCATTAGTGGATATGATATGCCATGATGTCATGATGTCATGATTCCAAGTAGATAATAAACACAAACAAGTCACACAATTGCCTTAAGGTCAAGCTTGCATGAATTCTATAGGTGTATACCCTCCTTTCTTGCGTTTAGTTGGTTCAACCTGTCCTAAAGAGTAACCGGGTTCTATGGTGCTCATATCCCTGATCTTTCTCGCGGGCATTGTCTCAACATAGCGCTCAATCGGATAGCCAAAAGCATCCCTAGAGCCCAATCTCAATGAGTGTAGCATCGAGTATCAACCGGCTTCAGTCAGGAATCTAAAGCCAGCCATCTCGCTACTTCTTATAAGTCAAAGTCAAGTTCAAATAAGGTTCTAAAGGCGAATTAGTGCTCATGACACGACACGGTAGCCAAATGTCTCCTCGATCAGATTCAAGGGCCATCAGGACAAACCAAAGCGTCGCACTAACGGTGGCCACCAGTTCAACCATAACGATACATGTCGTACATCCTCCCTGGTCTATGGCCACATACTTAAGGTACACTAGATCCGGGTGTATGATCTTTCACACAACAAAATACCCAAAACAGCCTTTAAAAATAAAGCAAACAAATCAAACAATTAAAAACATTTAAGTGAATCCTAAGCTTTTAAGGTAACCCCTCTTTTATTCGAAAGTATCCCCAGCAGAGTCGCCAGTTCTGTAATACGGTGAACTGACTTTATTTGAAATGTACGGTAAGCAAGAGTCGCCACCGACTTTTATTTTATCGAAATTAAAGAAAGGCTAAAAGAACAGAAAAAAAACCTTTAAAAGAAATTTTGAGTTCGGGAGGTAATTTATTCAAAGGGAAGGTGTAAGGCACCCTTTGCATCCATGGTTTTCCATGGGCTGTTAATTGCTTTGCTCTTTTTTGTTTTCAAAAGCTTAGAAATGTAGAAGAAGAAAATAAGGACTTTAGCTCGTAAATGAGCGTAGCCTTTTTGAAGGTTTATGAAAAAATGTAAGAAAAAGATTTAAGCCAGAGCAAAGCAATTAGGGGCAAATTACCTTGACATTGTAAAAAAGTTCTTTTAGCCTTTCAGAGCTATCCATACCATTAGAGGGTAGGAAGTCCTTTTATTTGGAGGTTGAAGGGTCGTCGCAATTATCGTTCACCATAAGACTGGCCCTGCCATAGGGGGGGAATGTAGTCTAAGGGAAGGATCAGAATAGTCATCATTATTAGGCAACCAGAGGACACCTCAGCATTTCGTAGGCAACTTCGAGGGACGAGATCATATAAGCGAATCGAAGGCAGCATCATTGGGACTTATGATCCGAATGAACTGAGGGCAACATTGCTGAGGCGTCCTCGTATTCGAGGGACTTGACTATTCTGCATTAAAAAACACAAGGCAGCAAGGCAACAGGCAACGGGCAACAGGCAACAAGAGAGGTTACCAAAAAAGGTGTGTGGGTGCACAATCACGTGATTAATTCAAATTATTATCTTGTAATTAGTTATTCTAAGTTCAGTTCGAGGTTACACTCCCTAAATTACTAACCACACAATAATAATAATATGACAGTGTTAAATGCCTTCAAGGCCACACTATACAACCAGGAGCAGTTACATAATAAGCCATGTGGAAGAGGAGAAAAAACAATAAAGTAAAATCCCAACAGAGCAAATAGGTTGACACAAGTAATAGTTAAAAAGAAGAAATTAAAACAAAATGAGTTTTAGGGTTACCGAACGTGCGAGCTTTGACTGGTTGGTTGACCCTGAAAATTGGCAAAAGGAAGAATAAACAGAAGGGTAAGTGTAGGAGGAGTTCATTGATGTTTGAAAGTAAACCCTAATTTGTAAGGCAAAAAAAATGAATAAATAAATAAATAAAGAATCAGGACTTAGCTTCTCGATTGGCGTGGCACGTGGTCGGACGAACCCTGATGGTAACCCTGAAAAACTGCACAAAGAAAGAGGAAACAATTCAGTGTAGGAATGATCTTCGTAAACCCTGATTAAGGCACAAATTACCTATGGTTAATAGAACAAATTAATTAATTATTGGTTTTTAACCTAATTAATTAAATCGGCAAGAAATAAAGTTTCGATTAAATTACCTAACCCTAATATTTATTTTTAATCAATTGATAAAATAATTATAATTAATTAAATAATTTAAACAAATTAAATTAATTTAAAACATTTAAAATAAAATTATTTAACAAATAAATTAAATAAACCTTTTATTTATTTGTTTTGTGTTTTTTGTGAGAAAAGGAAATTAATGAAAAAAATGTTTTTTAGGTTTTTTTAAAAAAAGGATCTATGTGTATAAAAGTATTTAAACAAATAATATATATAAAATAAAAACAAGTTTATGTAATTAAAAAGAAAAAAAAATTGCAAATCTTAGCTTATGATCCAATGTGGCAATGCACATGAGGAACATGGTAGAATGGCAGGCTGTATGCGTTGGATTGAACTGGAGATCAGACAGACGACAGCGATGGTGAGGGAGTATGATAGCGTGTACATCTTAACGTGCTGGATCCCTGGGTTTTGAAAACAGACTGTGCGCGCGATTCCAGCCAATGGGGTATCGATGCGTCATCGTCTTCCTCGTTGCAACCTGCAACAAACTCTTTTTACAACGCTTCTTGACACGCTAGCTATAAAAAGCCTTGCCTATTACACCTGCAAAATCAAAGCACCCACAAAACGTAACAAAAATTTGGCGCACCCTCATGGATGCGATCATCCAGGTGCCACGAATTCAACCATGGCCATCTTGATACCTAATTTTACCTAGAACAGGAAGCCCTAATTTGAAAGCTTGAACCCTAACATGGCAATCCGAGGCAATCGTACATGGAAATGCAATTAAACATCCAGAAAGAATCTATGCATCATGGCAAACAATAATATGCATCCAAACAACACCAATGATTCATGAATAATGCAAATCGAACCGAATTTAAAATTGACAAACCGTGGCTTGATGGAGGTTATTCTGGGAGTATTGATTATGTGCAACTATCCAGTTAGCTTCAGTGAACACTAAGGAATGTGTTAGGATCCACAAGAGCTCTTGAATTGGCCTGCAATTCTGGATTCGATTTGGAAATTTCCTTGATCTTGAAGACCCGGGTTAGGGCTCTTGGACTGCAGAAAATCGTACCCTAGGGGTTTGTGCTTGTTGTGTTTATATAGGTGAGTGATTTAGGGTTGTAATTCTGGTTTGGATCTCATTGAATCAAAGATTGGAGATTGGTGAAATTTTGATTTTCAAATATTTCTAAATATGTCCAATTTCAATCTTTTCTTCATCAATTTGCTTTGCACGAATTTTTATTGATTTAGAGGTATAATTTGATTGATATTTGGCTTATAATCAAAGCAAAATCATATCTTCCATTTAATTTACTATTTTATATAATTAAATTATGATTTAAATGAATAAAAGCCATAAAATAATCAATAAAAATAATATAAAATAGAAAGATATATTTTTGGGACGTGCATGGGCTTAAGATAAAGATTGGATGAAAAGTATATAGGCCCATTTGGAAATATTTGGAGTTTTGGACTTTTTCTCTTCATGCATACCCTTAAAAATAGGTGAACTTGTGCACCTTAACATTTCCTAATATTTTAACATTTTTTAAAGTTCTTGGACTTTTTAGAAACCTTGAAGAGTCCTCTAACCAATGTCTTTGGTCTCATGTCAAAATAGTTTTCCATGCTCCTTGTATGCTCTTTTGAAAAAGATGACTTTTGGTTGATCTTCAAAAGGACCTATAATGTTTTGAGTCATATCTCTCAAATGAAACATTTTTAGACTTGGCATGTGAGAGATAAAGTTGTAGAGAATTCAATTTCCTTCAAAATGAGCTTTGGATGGAAAATTTATGATGTTCCATGTAGGAGTTATGGCTGGTCAATGTTCAGTTGACTTTCTCCTATGAAAACTCTAATTTAGAAACTCTTGAATTTGTTGATTTCTGATTTTTTTTCTTGATGAATCATGATCATTCCTTGATCAATTGATGAATGATACTTCAAAATAGGGTTGTTTACAAAAAATCAGGAGTTTTGACTGTACTTTGACCACGGTTGACTTTTAGGTCAAACTAGTCGATTGTTGACATTCTGAGCAATTGAGTGGTCAATCCTTTGAATTAGGACCTGAATTTTGTCATGGAGATAGTTTGAAACATCATAAGCCATATGAAATGCATTGGATTCTTTTATTCATTCATTTTCTTTAGAGAAGTCAAAACCCTAATTCCTTGAGCCATTGTTTAGGAGGGTGTGTCATTGAGCCTTGAACTTTGATATGAGTTTGAATTGAGAGAAATAGGATGGGCAAATATTGGGGTATGACAGTGATCATCAAGGACCCCATTTGCATTGTATCTCAAAGAGTGTGATCATAATTATCATCATTCATAATCATTCATGCATCATATGTAACCAAAAAATATACAAAAAGCTTGTGTTTTCTTGTTTCACAAGATAGGTGATTGACAAGAAGCTAAGGAAAATTAGGGTTTTAAAGCTCACTAGGTGGCTCAAACCTTCTCATATGCGCAAGTGATTTCCCCCATCAATAACAAAGCCCAAGTGCAGTTCAAATCAAGATAACAACTTTCAAAATCATCAGGTACAGAATTAGGGTTTTGACCTAATTCTATGGAAAGTTGACTTTTGGTCAAAGTATGGTCCTACAGCTCAAGGTGATCATCATAGGAACTCATATGCACTGTATCTGAAAGAGTATGATAATCATTATCATCATTGTTATCATTCATAATAATTCATGGATCATTTGCTAACCAAAAAATAAACAAAAAGATTGTGTTTGCTTGTTTCACAAGATAGGTGATTGATCAAGGACTCGGGCAAATTAGGGTTTTACGGCCCACAAGGTGACTCAAACCTTCTCGAATGCTTAATTGATTTCCCCATAAATATCCAAGCCCAAGTGTGGTTTAAATCAAGATAAAATACTTTAAAATTCATCTGGTACATATTTAGGGTTTTGACCTAATTCTCTTGAAAGTTGACTTTTGGTCATAGCATGGTCCTATGTTTCAAGGTAATCATCATATAACCTCCTTGGCATTGTATCTCAAATTGTATGATCATTGTTATCATCATTCATAATCATTCATGCTGTAGCAACCTGCCCTAAAAATTTAGCTTTTAGAGTCGCCACCTATTCTGAAGGGCGAATAGGAAACCTTACGCAGTTTAGACATCTAGGTAAGTTATTATAATCAGGTCGAGGGAAGGTGTTAGGCACCCTCAACCCTTTCCTATGGCTTTGAATCTAATGTAACAGTTTTATTGCTAAAATTATTAAGGCAAGGTTCATGCTTTCAAGTATTAATAATTAAGGGAAATAAATCGAGAAAAAATGAGATTTAGAGGGAAGGGGACTCGCCATGGTTATCCAAGTGCCTACGTATCTCCTTAAGGAGAATCTGAGTCAACGTAGTTCGGGAACAGGGTTGTACGCCTTTGAATTGAATTTGATTTGAATGTATTTGAAGGCTTTTTGAATGGCCCTGTCGTAGTTTTTGAAATGCGAAGTTCGAAGGTATTTTGAATTACCTAGTCGTAGTTATTAACATCGCAGTGTTGAAGGGATGAAAATCCGTAGTGTCGTGGTTTAGTGTGTTTTGAATGTTTTGGGTTTGGGAAGTGTTTTAGGATTGGGCGTACAACCCTGATTTTAATTTGTTACCATTAGTTACGATAATCAATAGGTTTGATTACCACGGCTAACAGATTGAAGGGAGGATTGCTAACCACTATAATCGATAGATTCGATTATCACGAATAGCAAATGTGTGTATTTTAAATAATTTAGTTTTATCGTTATCCCTCATAATCAATAGATTTGATTAAAAATAATAACGAGTTTTTAAGGAGGAAATGCCAAACATCGTAACCAATAGCTTTGGTTAAAACCATTTAGCAAAATAATATGTATTTTAATTATATAATTGGATCTGATTAATCAAATTAATTGATTATTAACCGTCGCGACCGATTAATACGGTCGAAACGAATAATAAATGAAATCCTAATATTTTTGGCCAAATGGCAGGTGGGATTGGGCAAACCCTAACGCATTGATAATCTATGTAGGGTTTTTGTTTATAATTAAAATTAATTCAAATTGATTAAATCGAGTGGTCGGAAAGATAATCGGAAAAATAATCGAAAAAATCCTAACCCTAGTCATTAACCTAATCCTAATTTTATTATCTAACCTAATTGAATAAATTAATTAAATTAAGCCTAATCAATATTCAATCTAAATAATTAAATAAATCAAAGAAAATAAATAAAAGAACCTGGGTTTTGATTGTATATGGCACGGATGAGTGTCCATGGTACACATCCTCATCTCTGATGTGTTGGATCCACTTGGCAGCTGATCTGACGATTGAGTGTTGCGATCCATGGTGCTCCTCTGCAAGTGAAGCGCACAAGATCTGCCAGGAAATATTAAGAAAAATAAACTGCAAGGGCCAGGGATCGAGCCCCTTACCCTTGAGCCACCAGCGCGCGCTACTTACCAATTCTGCCAGCTTTCCATGTTGTTAATATACACACTCGCAACAAATATAAGTGAAAACAAAAGATGGTGCTCCCAAACACGCGCGATTTTTTAAACACGCCAACCATCTGACGACACGTCGTCATCCCTTCCACCAAAACCTGTAATTCCTTTTTTTACAGCGCATGTGACAGATACGCTGCGAAAGCTCTTGTCTATTACACGTGTTAATTTGTAAACTCCTCATGCAAACACCAAAATTAAAATCGATGCCATGGATAGAATCGTCCTGCTCATGCGATTTTAATGGTACCATCAATTCCATCTATTCGTCCCTGTTTCAAAAAACCCTAAAACAAAACCCTAAGCACCATTAATGGCATCTCACAAAATAAACACGCACCGGCCCAGTTAAGTGTCCAGAAACCTTCAAAACACCACTATGAACATTTATAAGCAATCAAAACCGGTTTAGGATACTTGAATCAATACAATCGAAGCTATTTATAAAAGGGCAAACCAAGGCTTATTGTGAATAATTCTGGGAGCTTCCAGACCTGCTAACGATTGGAAGAGATTTAAGGATGCTCTGGGAATGCGCCTAAGTCTTCAGAATTCCTTGAATGGGCTTGCTTCTTCAAATTCGAGTTTTTATTTTCTTCCAAATTATGGCACTCGGTTCTTTTTATTGGAGGCCAACCCTCCCCTTCAGTAACTGTTATCCTTATGCATACATAGCAACACGAATTAGGTCAATCCATTAGTGCAAAATCCCTCTGAATCCTCCTCTTGGAAATTGATTGAATCTTGGTTTTAATAGGTTTCTACAATTATCCAATTTCAATCTTTCTCTCCCTAATCTTCTCTTGCATCACTTATACACCAAATATTGAGTAATGTGGTGATTATATTGATTGGATTCACTTCTAAAACTAAATTTTTGATTTTCCATTATTTACTTTAATTAAATTGAATTTAAAATAAATTAAATCAAGATAAAAAAAATAAATAATAAAAGGGCATTCTTGGGCCTTTGGATGTTTAACAACAAAGCCTTTCTTTTTTTTCTTCATAATTTTTGTATTTTACTTAGTATTTTAAATGAGTGAGAGAAATCAAATAATTATAAAAATAAATAACAACAATTAAAACTAACAATAGTGATAATCCTATTAAAATTAATAGTAATAGTTAGTACTACTAATTAATAATAATTAGCAATAATAAAAAATGATTGAACCAAATTAAAATTAATAATTAAACAAAAAATCATAAGGCATACGATCAATTATGAAACAGACTAAAAAACCTCAGAAACGGGATAGATGACTGGGCTCAAGCCCCTTCTAACCTTAACCCTCATTTTAACTCAGGATATTCTATAAGAACGCAGGTTTGACAATAGGAGTGTCAAACCCCATGATTCTTAATTTTGACCCTTGATGGATTAGCAGACGTAGATTTGATCGGGCAAATTTTGGGGTATGACAGCTGCCCCTGTTCAATCTTCTTAAACCTGAAGAGTCGGATAGGCACGTCTGCCTATCATGATCTAAAGGTAGAAGATGATTGAACACTGAAATGCCCTGAAATTTGCATTAGTTGGGAAGAAATTCCGTGGGAGATGGGCTTACAGATGCCACCCAAGGTAACTACCACTTCTCAAGATGTGAAGCAGATGCTTTCGAAAGGAACCACCTGCCTTGACTGTAGCATAGCCTAAAAAGGCAACCTGAATTTTATGCAATGTTATGATGCATGTAATGTATGATGCAGTGAGCTTCTTGTCATACCCTAATTTTTGACCCCCCTGAGATGACATATCTTCAGGGTTTTCATCAGGTCAAAGCAAGTACCCAGAACAGTCACATCTTCATCTGGCATTTAATCGAGGATGTTCAAAGACAAGAAAACTCAGCAAAGGATCAATCAGTAGAAGGATTAGTCTCTAACATAATCATAGGACTCAAGAGCTTCATTTTCTCACCTATGATTGATTAGACACCCAGTCCTCTGAATACAGATTTACTCAGGTCACCAGGCTAGGGTTTTTAAGCCTATCAAGGACTAAAATCAGGGATCACCTTTGGGAAACCCTAAAAAGCCCCAGGGGATCATTCAAAGACATCAATCATCTTCAAATAGCTCATATAACAAGATCCACTGGACATCACACCTCAATTCAAAGTCTACAGTCATTTTTTTCATATGGTCGACAATTAGGGTTTTTGACCTAATTCCCCAGGATAGTTGACTTTTAATCAGGGCATGGATCCAAAACTCAAGACATGATTCAAGAACCTCTACTACCTCAATATAACCCATTTACATCACTCATTTGAGGAGAAGATCTTGATTCTACACAAAAGTCCAAATCTCACTTTATCTGGAAAAAAGTCAACTGTATGGGATCACCTTTGACTTTTAAGATTTTTGGTCAAAACATGACTTTCAAGGATAAATATCATCAATATATGGATAATAAAGTCATTTGACCAAAGAAATTCAAGAAGAATCTTCAAGGAGCAAAAAGTCGGGAATTAGGGTTTTTGAGGGCATTGTGGGAACTCAAAATTTCACCTACACAACTCAAAAAACTTCCAACATGAAAGTTGTAGATCTTGCAAAATAAAATAACATCTTACAATGGAACTTTTTTCAAAATATCAATCATTTAAGAGTTTTGGAAATTTTGAAGTTTTAGGTCATAAACACTTAGAAAATTTTCTAAGTGTTTTAACCTAGTTTTCTTCCAACTTTGGCCTCATTTTTCACAAAATTGCCAAAGGATTATGAAGAAACTCCTAACTAATGATTTGAAGTAGATGTTTAGGGCTTTCCAAATTGTGTTCAACCTTCTCCAAATTCATTTTGAGCTAGGAGTTATGCTTGTTCAAAGTTGGCCTCATGAAGTGAAATTATAGGTCATGCATCATTTTTGAACTTTGCAATTTTGTGCACATGACCTCAACTATGGATGCTACACGACCCATAACACATCTGAAAACATGCCATGCATCCATTTTCACCATGCCATGATCATTGAGGAAGATTCCTAAAACAAGAACATGTGATCATGTAATGATTACATTTGAGAATTTATGGCAAATTGATGAATCACCCAAGGAATCTTCTCACCAACCAATTAGAGCTCACTTTGTATCTGAAATGTTCCCTAAGATCAGATAGAATCAAAGGATAGGGAGCTGGCTCGAAAATGCAATGATCACACTTGGATATTCTTTGAAATTTCTTCATGGCTAAGAAACCAAATTCACTTCACTAAACAAGCTCACTCTCTCAATCAGTACTGAATCATTTGCCTATAAATAGGAGAGCATACCTCAGTAGAAAAACACACCAAAGCAACCATATTCCTTGCTTTCTCTTTCTCTCCTCATGCTTATTGTTTTTCAAAGTTCTTTGGCAAGAAGAATCGTTTTCTTCAAACCAGAGCTTATCTTTGAAAAGTAAGCATTCTAACATCTCAAGGGGGATCATTTGAGGTGATCCAAGCACCTGGATCACTTCTGTAAGTGAGGGAACGCCATTGTTGCTCTCACTTTGGAGCTGTTGCAGTTGGAGGTTCACAGAGCAATTCAGAAGGCTCCAAGCAAGGTTAAGCATCCAGGCACGTTCCATAGGAGGTAGTGAAGCTATCCAGATGGTCGCAGCTCATCTGTAACTGCAGATTCATCATCCCCCATGTTCACTTGAAGCTCAAATCGAGGGAGGTCCATAGAGCAATTCAGAAGAATTGAAGTTACAATAGGCATTCAGTTAGCATCACTGAGTCCCAAGGAAGCTTTTGGGATCATTCATACAAGCCCAGGTGCTCTCTAACATCCTCACGACCTCCATTTTCAGAGGTAAGTTTCTGAACTCCACCTCTTTAATTTAAGCACTCTTTGTGATAAAGCTCGATTCTATCTTGTTCAGCATCATCAGAGGATTGAAAACCCTATATCATCATTCATTTATCTTTAAGTATAGCCATTTAATTTGATTTTTAAATTTTAGGGTTCTTCACGTTTTCTGGTAAATTAGTTAGATATAGTTAATATAAATTTATGTTAGTTACATATCTAGAATTGTGAGTAAATTTAGAGCAAGTTTGGTCTTTATATCGTTGCAAATGGATGAGAATTGAGAGAGTTCAGAAATTCAAATTGTTGGAGCTTGAGGAAGAAGATGACAATGGTGGTGGCGCGCAAATTTCAAATTTGAGGGCCAAGTTTATTTTATTTTGAATGGTTTGTGTTTTACAAACAAATTCATCGTTTGCCCTAGTGGCCTCACATGCGCTCTTAGTCTCCTCATGCCCAAGGTCTGGGGTTCGAATCCCCCTCGCCCCAGACTTTTTGTTTCTTTTATTTTTCCATGATTTACCACTTGTTTGAAAATATAATGAACTGGGTGTGTGTTATAATCACCAAGCGCGCGTTGGCTCAGTGGTGTTGTTTTGGGACTGGTAACATAAAGGGCGTGGGTTCAAACCATGGTGAGACCAAAACATTATTTTTACCACTAATTTCCTTCATTTTTCTCACAACTTCACACAATTAATTCACCTATCAAATTAAATCATTTTCACCTCATTTTTCACACACTTGCTATTTAATATATCTATTTTGTAAATAATCAAAAAAATCATAAAAATATTATTTATTTCATATATTTTTATTAGGTTTAAAATAGTATGTTTTAAGTGTTTTCTTAAATACTTTAAAATATATATTTTCATTTTGTTTTAACCTAATTACTTTGTGAATAATTTTATGATAAAACCCTAATTATTTAGGTCTTAATTAGGTATAGATTTCATCTTTGCCTTAATTAAGTTGACTTTTGTCAATTTGCAAAACTGTTTTCAATCTCCGATCAAACAGATGATTAAGGTTTTCAAACAACAAAACCTTATATCATTACAAATCATTTTCAACTGTTTCTCATAAACAGTAAATCATTTTCAAATGGGCCTCTAATAGAGTATAAGTCCCAACACCTTCTTCTCTTCTTAGCTTGTTTTCAAAACTGTATTTTCAAAATCATCTTTCTGTTTTCAAAACATTCTTCTGGTATTTGAAGGGCATTATTCCCGGTGAAACTCTTCAGATACCTATGTGACCTTTGTCCATCTTCACTTCTTCTGTTTTCAAAAAAAAAAACCATTAACTGTTTATTATATATATATATTCAACTGTTATCCATCAATTGCTGGTAAGGCTTTGTACATACTTCTTCAAAGGCCTCCACTCCATCCAGGTTAGGCTTTACAAGCTTTCAATTTACAGTCTTTATTTAAATTACTGTCAAATATAAACTGTGCATATATATTAGTATAGAACTATGTTTGAGTATAAACCCTAGGACAGTTAAACTATATATATATTATAGGAATATGGCCTAGGATTGAGAATGTCTTCCCGGTGAAGGCTCTTTCCTAATTAGAGATCTGTAGTTCAAACCCCCAAGATGAATTATTCCCGGTGAAACATCTTGGCAAAAACCTTAGAATCCAAAGAAATAGGACACATCCACCCAAAGAGGAATTATTCCCGGTGAAACCTCTTACCCATTTGCTTAGAGCCAAAATAAGTTCAAAACCACATAGCTTTCTCTTGTGCTATAACAAGGACCCTCGATGACCCTCGACTAGCCTCCTCTTGGGCTTTGTACAAGGACCCACAGGCTTCTTAAAAGCATTTCCAGCTTCCTCTTGAGCTTGTATACAAGGACCCACAGGCTTCTTAAAAGCATTTCCAGCTTCCTCTTGAGCTTGTATACAAGGACCCATCAGGTTTCTTATAAACATAGGAACAGGTCTTTAGTCACCCTTTAACATACCCTGGTGAGTTTCTTCCAATTTAAACCAGACTTTAAACAAGCTAAGTTTGTCTCAATTTTACATTGGGTACACCCTTTTGGAATGAGAGACATGGACAGTCTCTGTCACCCTTATCTTCATCAATCTTCCTTAGCAGAGTCTAGGATCCATGTTTGTTTATCCTCAGCAAGTGTCAGCCTTCATCTTGGGCTTTAAACAAGAAGTCTCCACTAGATAATCTTTCTGCCTTTCATTTTAACAAAAATCCCTGGAAAGGGTTAGCCTCCAAATCATTCCTTCATTTTCAACAAAAACCCCTGGAAAGGGTTAGCCTCCACATCATTCTTTCATTTTAACAAAAACCCCTGGAAAGGGTTAGCCTCCACATCATTCTTTCATTTTAACAAAAACCCCTGGAAAGGGTTAGCCTCCAAAATCACTTCAAAAACCAAAGATTCATTTCTCTTAGGAGATAATTTCCCCAAAAAGAGTCAAAATCCCTGGAAAGGGTTAGCTTCCAAAAATCAGTCTTTTAACAGATAATGTCTCCAGTTGAGTCAAAATCCCTGGAAAGGGTTAGCTTCCAAAAATCAGTCTTTTAATAGATAAATTCTCCAGTAGAGTCAAAAATCCAACAAAAACAGTCAGCCTCAACCTTGGGCTTCATACAAGGCACCAAAACAATAAAACCCCCTTGTTAATAGTCAGCCTCAACCTTGGGCATTGTACAAGGCAGATAATAGAGTCTCCCCCAGTGAGTCCTTCATTTTTCAGTAGCCACAACCTTGGGCTTTGTACAAGGCAGATAAACCATATTTCATGTGTCAAAGGTTCCTAACATCTAGGATCTTTTCCTTATTAGAGTCATCCATACTCAGTTTACTCAAGAGTCCGCCACAACCTTGGGCTTCATACAAGGCAGAAAATAATGTTTTCCCTAGTTAGAGTCAGCCTCAATTCTGGGCTTTGTACAGAACACCAAATAAAACCCATCAAAAATAGATTCTCCCCAAGTAGAGTCAGCCTCAATTCTGGGCTTTGTACAGAACACCAAAATTCCTTGTAATTAATCCCCAATGGAGTTTTCTCCCAGAGTCAATAAACAATCAATCAATCAATCAAAAAGCCTCAAGCTTGGGCCTCATACAAGCCAGTTAAAAATCAAATCTTTTTTACAGTAGATAGATATAGCTTATCTCTATAGAGAGATATTGTTACTACTCTACCACATTCAAACAAACAAACATTTCAACATTTCAATTTCATATTTCAATTTCAATCAAAGTCTCCCATTTAGGACTCTGAAAGACATGCTCTGGCACATCCCCAGACTTGTACACTTTCCCTAATTTGGACGAGCATCTTTCTTTCATTTAAGAGATACTAGCATACTTGCAAACACACAAGTAAGGTCACTCTCTTAATGAAATGAATTCAATCATTCTGTCACTCTTTTAAAAATGTTTGTGGTGGAATAGTAGAAATACCTCTCTATAAAGATGACTTCATGTCTCTTTACCGTAAACAGAGATTTAATTCAAGCTTCAACCTTGAGCTTCAAGCAAGGCACCCAAAAATAATTAATAATCAATTAGTTCCCCGAACTACATTAAGCTCTGACTTCCATTAGGGATATGTAGGCATGAGGTTCACAAGGAATCTCAGCGAGCTAATAAAATACCAAAAATAGTCAGTTTGTCTGTCTGTATGTCTGTCTTTTCAAATCAATTCAATTCTCTCTCCTAACACAAAGGAGAAACTTTCCCAATCATTAGCAGTAAACACAATCACAATGACACAGAGAAGGTTCCTGTAGAGTACTACAGATATGTAGGGTGTTTAAACACTTCCCTATGTATAACCGACCTCCCGGACTCCAGAATTTCTAGTCTAGGTGAAATCCCCACACTTAGCAAACTCCTAGGGTTTAGTTGAGATCTTTTTTTCCCTTTCCTACTCGTAGGACAAATAAGAAAGTTCGTGTGATATCGTAGGAAGAACTAAAATAAAATTCATCCCACCACGGGCGCATTCTCCTTCCAAATTTCGCGTGAAGGGTCTAGCGTGCCGTCCTCCCAAGTGAAACGGGGAGGTAAAAAAAACGACAACCACAGAAAAATGGCGACTCTGCTAGGGATATAAGTGTTAAAAACCTTGGTTTTTCATCCAAACCAATGGTTGACCAGTTGCTGGTCCAGCCCCAATGAGGAATTAGGGATGCCAAATTCCCCCTCAAACAAGAGAGGTCCTGCCTAACCTCTGTGTCATTTCATGTGTTTGCTGCATTTATATTTGTTTATTTTGTTTATTCTGTATCGGGAAAGGGCTTGATTCCCCCTTGTGGTGAGAAATCCTATACCCGGATTTGAGTGCAACATAAGATAGGATGGAGGATGTCTTCCCGGTGAAGGCCCTCTAATCTTGGTTCACAATTCTACTCTTGGGATTTGCCTGGCTGGTTGTGATTAACTGCGCCACTGCATTCTGAGACTGATTTGTACCAGGAGGACCTAGAAACACATTAACCCCACTTAAAGCCTTTTTTAGGACGTAGAGCGGTGATTACGGAAGTAATTGTCACGCAGATACTACACTCAGAGAAAACTCTCTTATAGATACCAATCAACGTATCTTTAAGGTTGAGCAAAAACTCTGAGACCCCTAGAACCCGTTCTACAGGTACAAAAATCCTTATCCTTAGTTTACCATTGGGGCGAGGTTTGCGTTTTGACTTCATGACCACTATACCCTTCTGCGCCATGTTTGTTTAAAACTCTTGTGTGTGCATTCATGCATTCATGCATCATTCATTAATAACAACTAAAAACAAAAAGAGTCTTTTTCGAGTCGTTTTTCAAGGAAACTAAATAACGAACGTTTTGAACTTCATAGAAAGAGAGAAACGGAGAAAGGACTTAAGGATCTATACCATGGATTACGGAAGAAAGAGAGCTAGGAAATATACCTTCAAGATTCCCCAGGTCGAGGAACTGGGAAAGCTCGGAAAACTGGTGGTCAACCCCCAGGCTTTCAAGGAGAAGTATGGAAAACTTCTGCCTTTGCTCAATACCAACATGGTGGATGGGATCCTTCCCACCTTGGTACAGTTTTACGATCCAACGTATCACTGCTTCACCTTTCCAGATTATCAGCTCATGCCTACGTTGGAGGAGTACTCTCGTCTGATTGGAATACCCGTGTACGCGCAAGATCCGTACTCCGGTTTGGAAAAGAATCCTGACGACATTATCATTGCTGCAACTACTCCTTTGAACGTAGTCGACATCAGAACTCATATGGTGAGTAGAGGAGGAATTCAAGGATTGCCCTCCAAATTCCTGTTTGATCAAGCTCGGTACTTCGTCAGCATCCAAGATATGAATGCTTTTGAGGAAATCTTGGCTTTGCTTATCTACGGATTGTTTTTGTTCCCTAACATTGACGATTTCGTCGACATCAACGCAATTAAGATCTTCTTAATTGGAAATCCAGTTCCAACCTTGCTTGCGGATGCTTATCACTCTGTGCATTCAAGAAACCTGCAGCGAGGAGGATTAATCACATGCTGCGTACCGTTGTTATACGAATGGTTCGTCTTGCACCTGCCAAAGTCTGGCACTTTCTAGAACATGAGGGATGGCCTTTACTGGTCACAGAAAATCATGTCTCTCACTCATACAGACATTGATTGGTGTAGTCCTGACAACGACGAAACCAAGATCATTTTCAGTTGCGGAAGTTTTCCCAACATACCCCTTATTGGAACTAAGGGAGGAATCAGTTACAATCCAGCTTTAGCCCGTCGTCAATACGGCT
The DNA here is from genome assembly GCF_029867415.1 of Vicia villosa. Classification (NCBI taxonomy): domain Eukaryota; kingdom Viridiplantae; phylum Streptophyta; class Magnoliopsida; order Fabales; family Fabaceae; genus Vicia; species Vicia villosa. Next base: position 345,312 of record NW_026705857.1, on the reverse strand, counting down.
ATCCTATGAAAAATATACCAAGTAACATCCAATTGGAGGGTCTGTTCTTCAAGAACATCGACGATCATGGCAACATGCTGAAGAAGGAAATTGTCCAAGCCTGGCGTCTTGTTCACAGCAAAGGGAGAAGATTGTTAGGAAAACATCTTTGCATCTCCCTAGATCCTTACCTTCAATGGGTACGCGTCAGAGCATTCAAGCTCAGGATGCCATATCAACATCAAGAACCCATTCCCCTAAGGGAACCAATATACCTATTCTCCACCGATGTTGAAAAATTACAAGCGGCATTGAACAAGGTATGCCAAGAAAGGAATGCTTGGAGGAACAAGTATTGAATCGTCAACACGGAAAACATTGAGATTCATAACATCCTAAGAAGGAAGGATGAGTTACTTGAAGTGCTCGATCGACAAGTGTCACAAACGTCACTTTCTCATCATATCCCTCCGGCTTCCTGGATCATCGATCAGCTCACGTCAGAGAACGCTAAGCTCAAGAAACAGAAGAAGATGTTAGAACGTGAAGTCGGCTCTTCGTCAAAGTTTTAGAGTCCTTTCTCTCAGTTTCTCTGTATTTCCTTTTCAAAGTGTGTAAAGAACGGCGTTTTCGCTTAATTAATAAAAGTTTGATGTTTCATAACGTAATTATGGTGTTTCCTTGAAAAATATTAACTTAATTGCATATCATGCATTGCTTTAGTCGTACGCACTGACACGAGAATTGTCGCGGATCTAATAGTCACTTTCCTTTCTCCAGAAAGAGAGGAGGAGAAGGAGGTGAACCAAGACTTTCAAGTTGTCTCATCCATACAACACTCGTTCAAGTCGCAAGAAAAGAATGGAAGACTTTGAGCAAGAGAATGGAGAACTCAGAGAAGAGGTTAATACTCTCAAAGATGCTATTGAAAGACTCAATAGTATGGTAGAAGCCCTGGTAGTTGCACAGAATCGACCAACGCCAGAAGAACCACAAAGGACTGTGGTTTCCGAGATTGTTTCTACTCCTATTCCTCAGTATACCATGCCACCCAACCGACCTTGGGGCATGCCGTATAACTTTATTCCAGAAGGGTACATACCCCCAGTTTCTGAAGTTCCAAGAGCTACAATGGAGATACAACCACCGGAGGGTTACAAACCTCTGGAAATTGAAGTTCCAAGAGCAACGGCAATGGGTTTCACACAACAGAATGCTGAGATTCCAAGATCTGCTGTCATGGCTTCTCCACAGCCCATTATGCATACTTTTCCTCCACAGGGCGGACAAGTATATCATCATGCTCCCAGTGAGGACGCTGGCGTGTATGAAAGATTGGACGAGTTCCAGGAACAATTTATGCAAATGCAGAAGGAACTCAAGACTCTTCGAGGACAAGATCTATTTGGAAAGAATGCTGCAGACCTCTGTCTAGTTCCAAATGTTAAGATTCCTCACAAATTCAAAGTACCAGATTTCGAGAAGTACAAAGGGAATTCATGCCCGCAAAGTCATCTCGTAATGTACGCTCGAAGAATGTCAACTCAGACTGATAATCAACAATTACTCATTCATTATTTTCAAGATAGCCTGACTGGTGCTGCACTCAAATGGTACATGAACTTGGACAGTTCAGAGATTCGTACTTTTCGAGACCTCAGAGAGGCCTTCGTCAAACAGTATAAGTACAATCTGGATATGGCTCCCGACAGAGATCAACTCCGGGCCATGACTCAAAAGGATAGAGAAAGCTTCAAGGAATACGCTCAGAGATGGCGTGAAGTTGCTGCTCAAATCTGTCCACCACTTGAAGAGAAAGAAATGACAAAAATCTATCTCAAAACTTTGAGTCCATTTTACTACGGACGAATGGTCGCAAGTGCACCAAGTGACTTTACCGAGATGGTAAACATGGGTGTACGTTTAGAAGAAGCAGTTCGAGAAGGACGCTTGAACAAAGAACCAGAATCTTCTATTGGTCCAAGGAAGTATGGAAGTTCTTTCCAGAAGAAAAAGGATCAAGATGTCAGCAATGTTTTGCACAAAACAAAGAAGAGATTTTCACCTCAAGTTGCAGCAATAACTCCGGTTGTTAACTCAGCGCCAACTTATCAACCTCAGGTTTCGCAACAACAAATTCAACAAAGGTCGCAGCATCCTCAGCAACAGGTTCGACCTCCAAATTACAACAATCGGGCTCCAAGGTATCCTGCCTTTGACCCCGTACCAATGCCGTATGCGGAATTGTTTCCAACATTACTGGCAAAAGGACTCATTCAGACAAGGAGTCCTCCAAATCCTACAAACAGTTCCTCACCATGGTATAAGGCTGACCAATCTTGTCCCTATCATCAGGGGGCACCAGGTCACAATATTGAGAACTGTTTCTCTTTCAAGATTGACGTCCAACGATTAGTGAAGAGCGGAATGCTATCCTTCAAAGATACTAGTCCAAACGTCCAAGCAAATCCTTTGCCGCAGCATAAAGAAGCTTCAGTAAATCTGATAGATCAACACCCTAACGTCATTCAAATCTACGACATTCGTCAGATAGGGGAAAATCTCGTCAAGATGCACGCTAAACAAGCTGGGTACGGCCATGTACCACCTCACAACTACTTCACATGCGATATTTGTCCAAAGAATAATCAAGGATGTGCCGTAGTTCAAGCTGCATTACAAGAACAAATGGACTTAGGATGGATTCAACATATCCGAGTCAGGACTGAACATGACATCAACATGGTTCAAGGATGTCCAGGAGAATACAAAATCTACAAAGTTGAAGATCTTGAAGGATCGGTAGTCAGGTTCCATAAAACTTTAAATGGACTTGCCTACTTTGGAACAGATTTCCACGCTTACAGTAGATGCAGAATTTGTCGAAGAAATTCACAAGGATGTTTACGTGTTCGCAACGACATTCAAAAGCTGATGGATGACAATACCATTACTGTTCTTGCCAACAGAGAAGATGACGAAGTCTTTACCGTATCTCCTCAAATTAATCAAGTTGAACCAATGCAAGTTAAGTATGATAGCAGGAAGACAGCAATTGCTCCGTTAGTCATCTACTTACCAGGTCCTGTACCGTATGAGTCCAGCAAGGCTATACCATACAAGTACAATGCTACATTCATTGAAAATGGTAAGGAAATACCATTACCGTCTGTTGTCAACATTGCTGATGTTAGTCGAGTCACCAGAAGTGGACGAGTCTTCAACAGAACAACAGAAAATGTGGAGAAACCTTCGGAGGAAGTACCACATAGGCAAGACAATCATCCGACCAATGCTGTTCAAGCGAAAGAGAATGATGAGATCTTGATGTTAATCCAGAGGAGTGAATACAACATTGTAGATCAATTACTACATACTCCGTCTAGGATTTCTGTCCTTTCCCTGCTATTGAGTTCTGAAGCTCATAGGGAAGCTCTACAGAAAGTTTTGGAACAAGCTTTTGTAGAACCTGGCGTTACAATAAGCCAATTCAACAACATCGTTGCCAACATCTCCGCCGGAACTAACCTTAGTTTCTGTGACGAAGATCTTCCTGAAGAAGGAGTGGACCATAATCTTCCACTTCACATCTCAGTTGGCTGCATGGGTGATACACTCACAGGAGTCCTAATAGACAACGGATCCTCTCTAACGTCATGCCTAAATCAACATTGTCAAGATTATCTTTCGAAGATTACCCTCTAAGAAAAAGTCATGTCATCGTCAAAGCATTTGATGGATCAAGGAAGTCAGTTTTTGGAGAAGTGGATCTTCCCATAACTATTGGACCTCAGACGTTCAAAATCACTTTCCAAGTTATGGATATTCCAGCACAATACAGTTGTTTGCTAGGTCGCCCATGGATTCATGAGGCTGGGGCAATTACTTCAACACTTCATCAGAAACTGAAGTTCATAAAAAATGACAAATTGGTAACCGTATGTGGAGAACGAGCTCTGATCGTCAGCAACCTGTCATCATTCTCCGACATAGAACCAAAAGAAGTTGTTGGAACTAAATTCCAAGCACTTTCCTTGGACAAAGGAAAGGAGAAAGCAGCGTCTATTTCTTCCTACAAAGATGCAATCCAAGTTGTAAAGGATGGCACTACCAGTGGTTGGGGGCACATTAATATTCCTACCAACAACAAGAACAGAACAGGAGTTGGATTCTTTCCAACATCATCAAAGACTATTCCAGGAATTGAGGTAGTTCTTCCAATTCAAGAAACTTTCCGCAACGGAGGTTTTCTTCAACCTGTTCAACAAACAGTCAATACCATCGGTACGGAAAACAACGATGAAGAGGAATGGCTATCCTATCTTAACAAAGCAGGATACATAGCCCTATCAGAGTCTGAATCACCTTGCTGTTATCCGACTAAAGGATCTGAAAGTAAGACTCAACCAATCCGTGATGAAGTTACTAACAGCTTCACCACCAGAAGTCATGGTTCATCAGAAGTTCCTCCTATCCCCAAAGAAACCTGGGATACATTAGGAGAACCAAGCGGAAAATTCGACTACATGGTGAAATACTCCGCTCCTGAAAGTTCAAGAATCTCTCTTGAAGATATTGTTCCAACTGGATGGAACAGTGATTATGAGTACCTCTCTCAGCCAAAGGAGATGTATAACCCTTGCTATTCATCGTCATCAACTAGTGAAATCATCATTGAGGATTATATCCCCAAGTCACCTTCCGAGGCTATGGATCTAGAATTCACATATCTAGTCAATGCCATCTTGGGAGAAGAGCAAGACCAAAATACAGAAGAGGATGATCTCGAAAGTGTCTCCGACAACGAGTCTCTCCATTCAGAAGATTGGAAGTTTCCTCAAAAGAAAAACCGACATACTCCACTTGGGAATGGGTATGCTCACACCGCTCAGTCTGCTGAAGTAGAAGAAGATCGTCTGAGTGTTGCAAAGACAGTGGTTGGTAAATCAAGACCTACCACAGGCCAGCTTAAGCCTAAGGTTCCAGATTACCTAGTGCACAATGGGGTTCGCCACTACTGGACAGCTGTTGAAGTTTCAACTGTTGTTCGCACTCCTAAGTAGGAACTTTCACCGTTATTTTGTCCTCTCACCATAGCCCAGGGTGAAGAGATGTTTCATAGGGCTTTGCATTTTACTATTTCTTAGGAAAATGTCCCTCTTTGCTTCGCCCAAAGCAATAGAGTTTTGTTTTATAGGGTCTTTGTTTCAAGAAATGACTTTCAATAAATAAAAATGTCATTCTGTTCCGTCGTTAGTTTTTCCTTTTCTCTTTTTCGGAAATTGGTAATCCTAAAAAACACCCTTAAAAAACATCAAAATTTCATTAACTGCATACACCGAGTCTTCCCTCGTTGTCTAAATAAAACTTATCACACATATGCAGATTAATCATAAAATACCTCGTTGAAACGTGCGATCGTATGACTTCTCCAAGCTTTGAGTTTCCTGTATTCGAGGTAGAGGAAGAAGAAGACGAAGAAATATCAAAGGAAATTTCACGGTTACTTCAGCAAAAGGAAGAGGCCATTCAGCCATACAATAAGCCTCTAGAGATCATTAACCTTGGTTCCGATGGAAGCAGAAAAGAGGTTAAGATTGGAGCTTCACTCAGTTCAGAGATCAGAGAGAGTTTGATACAACTGCTCAAAGAATTCTCAGATGTCTTCGCTTGGTCTTATCAAGATATGCCAGGGTTGGATACCAGTATAGTGGAGCATCACTTGCCAATAAAAGCAGAATGCCCTCCGGTCAAGCAAAAATTGAGAAGAACTCATCCGGAGATGGCCATGAAAATCAAAGAGGAAGTTCAAAAGCAGATCAACGCAGGTTTCCTCGTCACTTCAGAATACCCTCAGTGGTTAGCTAACATTGTTCCCGTTCCTAAGAAAGACGGAAAAGTCCGCATGTGCGTCGACTACAGAGATTTGAACAAAGCTAGCCCTAAGGATGATTTTCCTTTACCACATATTGATATGTTGGTGGACAGTACAGCAAAATCCAAAGTTTTCTCATTCATGGACGGATTTTCAGGATACAACCAGATCAAAATGGCACCTGAAGACATGGAGACAACAGCTTTCATCACCCCCTGGGGCACGTTCTGCTATCGTGTTATGCCTTTTGGACTAAAGAACGCAGGGGCAACTTATCAAAGAGCCATGACCACACTTTTCCACGACATGATGCATAAAGAAGTGGAAGTCTATGTGGACGACATGATTGCCAAATCAGAAAATGAAGAAGATCACATACAGAATCTGACAAAGTTATTTCAACGCTTACGGAAGTTTCAGCTTCGCCTGAACCCCAACAAGTGTATCTTTGGTGTCTACTCGAAAAAACTCCTTGGTTTCATTGTTAGCAAGCGAGGAATTGAAGTAGATCCAGACAAAGTCAAGGCAATTCAAGAAATGCCTTCACCCAGAACCGAGAAACAAGTTAGAGGATTTCTTGGACGTCTGAATTACATCTCGAGATTCATATATCTCATGACTGCAACTTGTGCTCCTATTTTCAAACTTCTACGGAAAAATCAAAGTTGCGTCTTGTTATACCCCAAAATTTGCCCACATATTTTTCAAGAAAACTCCAATCTGAAAATTAAGAGTCTCATATAATCATGGATTTTTATTTCAACAAATATCCTGATATATGAAATACTTAGTTTTTAGAATTTTTCTTATACAGTAATTTGGCTTGCAGTTGAATTTATTCTTATGCAAACGCCAAATACTGTTTATTACTTCACACATGCTATTTATTTATTTACAGATAAATAGTACTGACACAATTGGTACAGAGTTAAATCTTTTTGCAGGCGCAGAATCAGGAAACTCAGACTGTACTGGTAACAGTAAATATTAGTTATTTATTATGTCTGTGTTTTTCTAACAAGTCATGTAAATAAACTTTCATTTTTCACATAAAACAAAAACAAAAAAACAAAAAAAAACAAAAAAAGAAAATTAACTTTGACCGTTGATTTTTCACTTTTAACTGCTGTTTCAATACCGGGACAGTCAGTCGACAGCCAAACTGCTGGCAGAACAATTCTCAGTGTTTTGTACCATCAATCAAATCAATCTTTCACAATTTAAAATTCCAAGATTTTTGTTCAAGAAGTCTTCTGAATATCACATGATTAGCAGAGACTCAACACTGCACAAAAATCAGGTACGCTTAACTGTCTCCTACACAAACAGTCCCTAATCAGGGTTTTTCTTGTTTTTACAGGAGCAACAAGTTTTTGAGAGCTCAAATGGATTTCATATACATCCATACATCTCAAAGTACCATCATACAAATTTTCAAACTTCAATTCACTCAGACGCACCGTCAGCAGCTCAAACAGTCAACAGACGACCCGTTTGACCAAAAAAGTCAACAGACAGTCAAAAATGAAATTTTTTGTCAAAGTCCATATTTTGTCAAAGGATTCATCATTTGATCATTGGATGATCATAATTCATCAAGGAAAGATCAAAAATCAACAAAACCCTAAGATTCAAAATTAGGGTTTTTGCCTGAAAAGTCAACTCAACTTTGACTGATCATAACTCTCTCATCCTTCATCCAAAAAATTCAAACCAAAGCTTGTTTTGAAGGAAATTCAATTATCTTTCAAATGCCATTGATCCCATGGTCATTGGATTCACCATTTGAAAAATATGATCAAAGACATTACAGGTCATTTTCAAAATCAACAAAAAGACACTTTTTTCAAAAGGACACACAAGGAGCTTCAAAAATCATTTTGATATGAGACCAAAGACATTGGTTAGAGGACTCTTTGAGGTTTCCAAAAAGTGCAAGATCTCCTTCATATGACAAAAATTGAGGGATTTACACCTTGTTGAAGTTGGCTAAATTTTGGGAAAATGCATGAAATCAACATTGCTCAAAAATGTTTTTTTTCCAAAAGATGCCAAGTTTTTATGGTCCAAACATCTTTGCCATGTTACTATGGGCCTCCCACGACCAAGACAAACCCCACTTCTATATTATCCATTTTTTGACATAATTTTATCTTATTTTAAGATTAAAATTAAAGGAAAATTGCAAGGATAATTAGTAGCTTGATCTCTAAGCATGACTCACCTCCAAAGTCTTCAATTTTCTGCAGAAGATTGGTGTCCAAGGCAAGAGCATTGAATGGAGTCAAAGTTGGTCAAAAATTCAAGGTTTTTTAATATTAAAGAACCAAACTTTCAACAAAGGCAACAAAGCTTCTTAGCTTGAGTTCCAAGCAACTTTGGGCTATAAATGAGCTATCATACTTCAGCAACAAGGAGCAAAAAAGAAAAGGGGGACGAAATAGAAGAAGAGCTTGGCCATCTTTATCATAAAATTCTCCAAAAAAATACATACACTTTGTAAATTTCAAATTCAATTCTCCAATCAATATTAATACAAACCAAGCTTTTTAATCATCTTCTCCAACATCATAGAGTAAGATTGAACGCTTAACACAGGCCCATGAGAGTCATATAAAGAATATAATGTTCTTCATGTACATATGAACTTTATTTTCGTTTTCCTACATGCAATTAATTTCAATGCAAACTAACCATTCTAATATGCTCATGAGGTCTTATATGAGTGATCTGGGCCTTAACATTAGAATTCCCACGTGAGGATAGCCATATACCATTGATACATACATATGAGTGTTCTTGCTTGAATCTCTTCGAACCCATGGCTACAGGCCTCAAATTGCAAAACTAACACCACCAATGAACTCAGGGCATCATGTTTAGTGGATCTGGGTTGCTATCTTTCATTGCTAACACGTATTTTTTTGCAGGTTCATCAGTTGCTAAAAAACTGTATGTTTTAACGTCCAAATAGGGGAGGTTAAAAACCCCCGCTATTTGAGTCTAAAAATCCCACCTCTGGAGGTTGAAGACGACCACGCGTCCAAGCGTGGTTCGTCAGCTCCAATGTTGACTTTTCAGCGCGCCTGCGTGGCCTCTTCCTTGGCTCTCATTCGCTGGTCAATCCAGCGTGGGCCCCAGACAGAAACTTTGAATTCTCCTTGAATTCAGTGTATACTACTCATCATCATATCATGTGCCTTCAGATCTGAACCACTTGATCAATCTCGCCAACTCAATCCAACGCACCAGACATGCAACCACACCATGAACCTTCATTCAAATTCCACACTGGATAAGTATCCTTTTTTATCTTCTATTTTATTTTAATTTCTTTGATAAATTAATTAAAAATAGTTTAAAAAATCCAAAAAATACACAAAAAATATTTTTAGACTTCTAAAATAATATATTATTTTCTGAAATAAAAATATTTTATTTTTCTTCAAAATTTCAATATTTTGCATAATTAATTAGTATATATTTATATATTTTCTTTTTAATTATTCTAACCAATCAAAAAATCCTAAAAAAAATTGTTCTTTGTGTTAAATATTGTTTATATATTATAAACTAATTTTGTACATATTTTGAATAATTTTCTTTTTAAGTTTTAATTATTTGTATAATTATTTGCATAATTATGTTTTAATTAACTTAAATCAATTTCAAATCAATTTCCAAAAATTCCAAAAAAATTAGTTTTGTTTTAAAATTAATTAACAAATATTTTGTACATATTTCAAACTTAATTTCTAGGTTTAAATATATTTCCATCTTTTTTCTTCATTTTAATTTAATTAATCATGCATTAATTATAATTAAAACCAATCATAAAAAATCCAAAAACATGCCTTTTATTTTTCTTGCAATTTAAATTCCTAGATAAATGTATAGGATGTCAAATTCATGTAAATAGGCTAGTTTACATTTCCTGCACAACCGATGTAATAGCGTAGATTTACTTTCCGCACTTTACATTTCCGCACTTTAATTTCCAGCAAATATAAACTGCGTGTATGTCAAAGATAAAATTGAACCGTTAGATCACTAACTTCAAAGATAAATATCTGAATCCAATCACAATCACACTTGCACCTCTTAAGGTAATCCCTTTTCATTCTTTCAAAATCAAAGTCAAATTTTACTGTTTTGAGTACAAAATCGAACCTTGCTTTTATATCCGGTGAAAGGATAGATTTTTAAAGGAAATAGGATAAAGACCTTACAACTCAGGGTAGACCTCCTAGTTTGCTTGCTCAAATCAAAACAAACAAAATTCTCATACACTGTTGATTTTTCAAAACTTTCAAAAAAGACAATACTTTGTATACATCCAAACACGGATTATTACAAAGTTAACGTTCTTTTCAAAACATCTTTCGAAAGATAAACAAGCATTTTGTATACATCCACACACGGATCATTACAAAATTCAATTTACAAAGTATTTGGGAGCCACATATGAGCAATTTCAGAGCAATTGAAAAGTGATCGAAAAACAAGTGAGCTAAGCAAACTTAAGAGCCCATGGATAACCATGGATACAAAGGGTGCTAACACCTTCCCTTTGTATAACCTACCCCCTTACCCAGAATTTCTTAAAGGTCTTTTTTCTGTGTCTTTTATAAACCTTTCCTTAATTGGATAAAATAAAAGGTCGGTGGCGACTCTGTGAATTTTTCAAAAATGCGAAAGCATTAAGCGACACAAAAAGGAGTCAGTTCACGTATCTCTACAGATCAGAGGTATGGCCCGGTATTGAAAAAAATCGGAGGTCCACAGAACTGGCGACTCTGCTGGGGAGATACTTTCAAAAAACAAAATGTTTTCAAAAGGGGTTACCTTAAGAGAATAGGTCGATGTTTTCAATTGATTGACTTGATTGCTCTATTTTTCAAAGGCTTGCTTGGGTATTTTGCTTGTGTGAAAGATTCTAACCCGAATCTCGAGATACCTTAAGTATATGACATTAGACCAAGGAAACTGTACGGCATGTACCGATACGGTTGATCTGGTAGTCATCGTTAGTGTGATACTTTGGTTTATACTGATGTCCCTTGAAAACGATCAAGGAGTATATTAGGCTTCCGAAGTGTCATTAAACACTAATTTGTCTTAGAACCTTTTAGTTGAACTTGACTTGTGGCCTTTTAAGTGGCTAGCTTTGAAATTGATCGAAGTTAGTTATCCTCGAGGAATATTTTGATCGGCCGCTCGAGCGCCGTATTGAGATGTTACTTCCAAGGATCATAGAACCCGAATCCAATTCTAGGACAGGTTTTAACCAACTCAACTTCAGTGGGGAGGGTATCACCTATCAACTCCATGCAAGCCTTTAAACCTAAGGCTATTGTTTGATTTGTTTTTGTGTGCCACATGTTTGCATCATAAGCATATCATTTTTTGCACCAGACACTTCAAGGATCAAAGAGTTTACCTTTGTTTTTGCAGGTAATGGCTCCCGCCACCAAAGATTACATCCGAATCAACATCTCAACGATACCGTCTGAGCTAAAAGACTTGGTGTCAGAATTCCCCAGGAATGTTCAATTCACTGAAAAGCATGGTCACCTACTCCATTTGGTTACCTCAAAATTTGAAGAAGACATGATACGGGTCCTGTTCCAGTTCTTTGACCCTGAACATCATTGCTTTACCTTTCCTGATTACCAGTTGGTACCCACTTTGGAAGAATTCTCTGAACTAATGGGATTACCTGTTCGAAATCAATTACCTTTCAATGGTTTAGAAAGGATTCCAAAACCTGAAGTCATTGCTGCTGCTTTACATTTGCGGAAATCAGAAATCAAATCCAATTGGGAAACAAAGAGTGGAGTTGAGGGTTTGCTTGCCAAGTTCTTATTGGAAAAGGCTCGACTACTGCTAGAAAACAAAAGTTATCCAGCTTTTGAGGAAGTTATGGCACTTTTAATCTATGGGTTGGTTTTATTCCCAAATCCCGACCAGTTCATAAGTGTACACATCATCAACCTTTTCCTAATCCGTAACCCGGTACCAACCTTGCTGGGAGACATTCTACATTCTCTACACACTCGTACCATGAAGAAACGAGGAACTCTCATGTGCTGTATACCACTACTGGCTAGGTGGTTTACATTTCATCTTCCCCGATCAGTGTTGAGAAATGAACAAAGAATGCAATGGTCTCACAGGATTATGTCTTTGTCTCATTCAGATATCCGGTGGAACAACTTCTTTCAAAGAGACATTACTATCATTGATCATTGTGGAGAGTACCCTAATGTGCCACTCCTTGGCATCAAAGGAGGCATCACTTACAATCCCTCTTTAGCTCTACGCCAATTCGGATATGCAAGGAGCAATGGTCCTCATGACATGATTATCCATGGCATTGTGTTTGATTACGAGAATGATTCTCATAGACACCGACGAAGGTTCATACATGCATGGGGCAGTGTCTATAGAATAGAAAGCAATACTCTGGGGCAATGGAATTCTATTCCTATGGAACCCTACCTCAGATGGGTCCGCACTCATGCTCAGAAACTCCTTATGCCATATCCTGCTGTTCTACCTGTGACTATTGAGCCAGAGGTCGAAGGATACGAACCTCAAGTTACTTTACACCCGGACATGCCAACTGACCTAGAAGAGTTGCAAAAATCTTGGGTTCAACTCAAAGAGGAAAGAGACACCTTCAAATCATACTGTCAAGACTATGAGAGAAGGATATTGGAGCTCACCGGACAGCTTCAAGAAGAGCAACAGATCAACACATTCCTGGGGGCAAAGAGAAAGCGTCCACGGGAGACCTGAAGGATCATTCCATTTTATTTCTGTCTTGTAAGCCCAAATGAGGCAAATAAAAAAGAAGCAAAAAAAAAGAAGCAGAAAAAGAAAAAAGAAATAAATTGATTAACTAACGTTTGTTTCTTCTTTAACAAATCTAAACTCTAAGATCCTTGAAAAATTGCACACACATTTCACTTCATGCATTGCATATACATTTCATACATTGCATTCATATACATTGCATTTGCATTTCATACATTGCATACACATGGCATCCAGTCATACACATTTCATAACAGGTTCACATGACGGATTTCTCATCTTCTCGCTGTTTATTTCAGTCAGAAGAGATGGAATCCGAGGCAAGTATCAAGAATCTCGAAGCACAGAATGCCCAAGTTCAAGTGGCAATTCTGGAACTGGCAAAGGGGCAGCAAGAACTGAAAGCCCTGATAATCAAGAAGAAAAAGAAGCCTAAAGGATCTGTAGGTGTGAGTCACCTGAGAAGAAAGATCAAAATTCCAGTCAAAAAGTTCACAAAGCCACCGATCCCTGAAACAGTCGGTGATGATGAACAAGAAGACAATCAAAGCAACCAGGGTTCTGCTAAACCCTCTCTCTCTTCAAATGAAGGAGATGATCACTCTGGGGACGAACCTGATGATGAAAAATACCAACAGCTGGAAGATCGTATGAAAGCTATGGAGATACAAAAAATACCTGGCTTAGATTTCAATGATCTGGGGCTCATCTCGGATGTTGTTATCCCTCCAAAATTCAAAGTTCCGGTCTTTGCAAAATATGATGGAGTTTCTTGCCCGAAACTACATCTGAGATCCTATGTGAGGAAGATACAACCTCATACAACAGATAACAAGTTATGGATTCACTTCTTCCAAGAAAGTCTGTCGGGTACACAACTCGAGTGGTACTATCAGCTGGAAAATACCAAGGTTCATACTTGGGAAGAATTAGCTTCTGCTTTTTACAAACAGTACCAATACAATGCTGATCTTGCACCAACCCGTACTCAACTAAGGGGCATGTCTATGGGACCAAAAGAAAGTTTCAAAGGATATGCACAAAAGTGGAGAGATATGGCTGGAAGGGTTCAACCACCCTTATCTGATCGCGAACTAGTTGACATGTTCATGGGCACTTTAACTGGCCCTTTCTATAGCCATTTGCTGGGAAGTTCATCATCAGGTTTCACTGACCTGATACTGACCGGAGAACGTGTCGAAAGTGGCATTCAAAATGGAAAAATTCAAATAGGTTCCACCTCTGGTACTACAAAAAGGCCCATCAGTGGGAGAAATGAGGTCAATACAACTCAAATTCAGAAAAGTCGCAAAAATGAACAGCATCAATCTGTAGGGGCAGTTCTGATCTCCGCATCTGCACCTCAAAAAGATCAACAGCCAAAATATACGCATCGACCAGATGCACCAAGAAGAAATTTCACTAAAATCAACATGCCAATCTCTCAGGCATTGCAGCACTTGCTAAAAGCAGATCTGATCACCTTAAGAGGTCCTCCAAAGAATGTCAACACTTCCTCTCTGAATTATCGCCCTGATGCGACATGTGCCTATCACTCAAACTGTCCAGGACATGACGCAGATCACTGCTGGGCCCTGAAAAATAAAATACAAGATATGATAGATGCTGGTGAAATTGAGTTCGATCCTCCAGAAACTCCAAATGTCATCACAGCACCTATGCCAAAGCATGACAAAACTGTCAACGCTATCCTGGACACTGTTTACATCTATGATGTGAACGAATTATCAACTCCACTCTGCGAAGTCAAAGGAAAGCTAATCCGAGCTGGTTACTTCCCAGGATGTGACCCCGACTGCTTTTACTGCTCTTGCCTGCCCAATGGTTGTGAAAATCTGAGGATGGGAATTCAAAAATGGATGGATCGCCGTATCATTATGTTTGAGAGGCTCCCTTCTATGGACGTACTGTGCGAAGTCTTTGCAAACGGGATAAGAATAGAGGATGCCTCAGTGATCTCCAGCTTACCATTCAAAATCTCTGCCAAGGCTCCATTCAAAATTTCTGCTACACTCAAAGTGGCATCAGTAGTCATTGCTAGTCCAACTCCATTTCCATACTCCTCAGACAAAGCTGTCCCATGGGGATATGACACTAATGTTTACATTCATGGAGTTAAGCAGGGTACCTCGACTGAAGAGACCGCAAAGTTAACTACTCCAACTGTGGGTAATATTGTGGGTACCAGCAAAATCACGAGAAGTGGAAGAATCTTTTCACCAGAAATTTCTCCAAATGTTGCTGCTGGTCCAGTCCGAGTCCCAGTTCCTAATCAAAATGTCAACGCTCGAGGCAAAGAGCCACAAGTTGAACAAATTCAAACCCCGGTGGAGATCACTGCTGAGGATCCATCAAAGCAAGAAATGGAGGAAATATTGAAAATCATCTGCAAAAGTGATTACAATATTGTTGAGCAACTGGGGCACACTGCTTCAAAAATCTCAATGCTATCTCTGCTAAAATATTCAGAAGCTCATGCCAAAGCTCTGATGAAGTTCCTGAAAGCTGCGCATGTGCCTCAAGAGATCTCAGTCGACCAATTTGAGAATTGTGTTGCCAATCTAACCGTGAGCAATGGTCTCGGTTTCTCTGATGTGGATCTAACCCCTGCTGGAAAAAATCACAACAAAGCCTTACATATCTCCATTGAATGTAATGGCACCACTCTATCTCATGTGCTAGTAGATAACGGTTCTTCTCTGAACGTGTTACCGAAAACAGTACTAGAAAAGCTTGACTTCGAAGGAATTGTGTTACAACCAAGTGATGTTGTGGTAAGAGCCTTTGACGGGTCAACCAGAACGGTATACGGAAAAGTGAATCTCCCAATCAGAGTGGGTTCTCAAATCTTTGATTCTATCTTTTACGTAATGGAAATTCACCCAGCCTACTCCTGTTTACTTGGACGCCCTTGGATACATGGGGCAAACGCTGTAACTTCTACCCTGCATCAGAAGTTAAAATATCCAGTAAAAGGAAAGATTGTCACAGTCTATGGCGAAGAGGAATATGTGGTTAGTCACCTAAGCAATTCCAAATATGTCGAGTTGGAGGACGAATTCATCGAAACTCCATGCCAATCATTTGAGGTGGTCTCTCCAGATGTCTCTACCACCAAGCATATTCCTGCTACTCCAACTACAACTATGGCTTCTCTCAAAGATGCCAAAGCCATGATTGAACAGGGTGATTGCACAGTATGGGGACAACTTCCCGATATACCCTACAAATCTGACAAGCTAGGTCTGGGCTATGATAGTGAAAATCAAAAGAATGATCAAAGTCCTCGTTCTGAAGGATTGATGTCACACTTTGTCAGCCAAGAAGTAAACGCTATTGAAGATGAAGGAGTGTTCATGAACCATATCATTCAGCCATATCCAGATGAAATTCCACCTATTTCCATGGGAATGTGGGATGCTGTTCAAGAACCAAACGGCGGGTATAATTATCAGTATGCCGAACCTCAGAATTCTTATATTGCTATGGAGGACCTTACCCCGACTGGATGGGGTGATCAAATTGGAAATGATCAAATTTTCACAAGTCCTGTCACTGAGCAATATCAAAATCCACCCAAAGAAGTATGGGACACGCTAGGAGAACCCAGCGGCAAATATGACTATATGGTGAAATATTCCGCTCCTCCGAGCTCACAAATTGCCATGGAGGACATTATCCCAACTGGATGGGATGAACATTACGACGACAATTTCGCTTTTCAAGAAGCCAGAGAAATACCAAATAACGAGGGTTGCTTTCTGTCAGCATACACTCCTCATCAAGATGCACAAATCTCTATTCAAAACATCATCCCGACTTCATGGGACGGCCTTATCGAGCATCTCGCTCAGCCAACAGAGATATCTCAGCCTGGGCTCTCGTATCCAGCAGAGTATATCACTTATCCCGAAGGATCACCTGCTCATTTTCCCACTAATGAAATCAATGTTGTGGAAGATGAAAAAGACAACTGCAACTGGAACAGCTGGGTACCCCCTGCTCACAACAGTGGATTGAACAACTGGAAAGCTGAGGATGTGATCTCCTTTGACCAGGAGTAAATGCCATTTCCTGTTTTCTTTGTGTATAATGTGCAAAGATAAAAGTGGTTCCTGAACAATCGAACCATGAGCTTGAAAGCCGTGTGCCTTAGCACACCGGTCCTTCTATAAGGGCTTATCATATCATGATCATGTGCATTCAATAAAATCATGGGACGCTTGCATATTTAAATTTTGTGATCCTTTTTCCTTCTTTCTTCGCTTTCAAATAGCTATGTTTTTTCTTCACACATACTCACATAATTAACTTGCAGATTCACATACACTCTGGATCCAGTCAACAACGATTCTGCTATTGCCCGTCATGACTTTGAAAATCCGATCTACCAAACTGAGGACGAAAGTGAGGAAGATTGTGAAGTGCCAAGAGAACTTGCAAGGCTGCTAGAACAAGAAGACAAGGCCATACAGCCTCATGAGGAGCCAATTGAGGTCATCAACTTGGGCAACAACGAAGAAAAGAAAGAAGTCAAAATAGGGGCTGATTTAGAACACAGCGTCAAGCAAAGACTGATTCAAATGCTGCGAGACTACGTCGAGATATTCGCCTGGTCCTATGAGGATATGCCAGGCCTTGACACGGACATCGTAGTTCATCGCCTACCAATCAAAGAAGGTAGCATTCCAGTCAAACAGAAACTACGAAGGAGTAGGCCTGATATGTCAAAAAAGATCAAAGACGAGGTTGAAAAACAATTCAATGCCGGATTCCTAAAAGTTGTAAGTTATCCTCCTTGGATAGCTAACATCGTGCCTGTACCTAAAAAGGACGGGAAAGTCAGAATGTGCGTGGACTACAGAGATCTAAACCGGGCAAGCCCCAAAGATGATTTCCCTTTACCACACATCGATGTACTGGTTGACAATACCGCACAATGCAAGGTATTCTCCTTTATGGACGGATTCTCAGGGTACAATCAAATCAAGATGGCACCCGAAGACATGGAAAAAACAACCTTCACAACACCCTGGGGAACCTTTTGTTACAAAGTAATGCCCTTTGGTCTGAAAAACGCCGGAGCCACCTACCAACGTGCAATGGTAGCACTATTTCATGATATGATTCATCAAGAAATAGAGGTGTATGTCGATGACATGATTGCAAAATCCAACACCGAGGAAGAACATTTGGGTCATTTACACAAGTTGTTTGACAGACTCAAGAAATACAAGTTGCGACTGAACCCAAATAAGTGTACCTTTGGAGTAAGATCCGGCAAACTCTTAGGTTTCATTGTCAGCAGCAAAGGTATTGAGGTTGATCCCGCCAAGGTTAAAGCCATTCAAGAAATGCCTATACCTCGTACCGAGAAACAAGTCAGAGGATTCTTGGGACGTCTAAATTACATCGCCCGATTCATTGCCCACATGACTACTACTTGTGTGCCGATCTTCAAACTGTTGAAGAAAGATCAAGTGGAAAAGTGGAATGACAAATGCCAGTTAGCCTTTGACAAAATCAAAGAATATCTCCAAAAACCTCCAATCTTGTTGCCACCTGTGGAAGGCAGACCTCTGATAATGTACCTAACTGTGTTAGAAGACTCAATGGGGTGTGTACTAGGACAACATGACGAATCCGGCCGAAAGGAGCACGCAATCTACTATCTTAGCAAAAAGTTTACCGATTGTGAAACAAGATACTCACTACTCGAAAAAACTTGTTGTGCCTTAGCTTGGGCAGCTCGCCGACTAAGACAGTACATGCTAAATCACACCACTTTCCTAATCTCCAAGATGGATCCCATCAAATACGTGTTCGAAAAACCTGCTCTCTCTGGAAGAATAGCGAGATGGCAAATGATCTTAACAGAATATGACATTCAATACACTTCACAAAAAGCAATCAAAGGAAGTGTGGTGGCTGATCATCTGGCTCATCAAGCAGTAGATGATTATCAAGCATTGAACTTTGACTTCCCAGACGAAGACATTATGCTAGTCAATGACTACAAACAATCAGGACCAGAAGAAGGACCCGAGCCAGGATCCCGGTGGACTATGGTTTTTGACGGAGCTTCTAATGCACTTGGCAATGGCATCGGAGCTGTGATCATTTCCCCCACAGGAGGTCATACACCATTCACTGCCAGGTTATGCTTCAATTGCACTAACAATATAGCCGAATACGAAGCATGTATTCTGGGTCTCAAAGCTGCAATCGATCTAAGAATCAAATTCCTGGAAGTCTACGGAGACTCGGCCTTGGTAATCTACCAAGTCAAAGGGGAATGGGACACGAAGCACCCGAATCTAATTCCTTACAAAGAATATGTGTTGAGTTTGATTCTTCACTTCGAAGAAATCACTTTCGAACACATCCCACGCGAGGAAAATCAACTAGCTGATGCTTTAGCTACCATGTCATCCATGTTCAAAGTCAGGTGGGACAACGAGGCGCCTATGATCACCATCTACAGGCAAGATGAACCATCCTATTGCAATGAGATCAATACCGAAGGAACCGAGGAAAAACCATGGTTCCATGAGGTAAAAAGATATCTCGAAACTCAGGAGTACCCTGAAGGGGCATCCATTAATGACAGAAAGTTTCTAAGGAGATTTGCTGCCAAATTCTTTCTAAGCAATGGAACCCTATACAAACGCAACCATGACTCGACTTTACTTCGCTGTGTAAACAAGAAGGAAGCAGAACAAATCATGGAAGAAATACACAATGGTACCTTCGGTACTCATTCCAGTGGACATACAATGGCTAAAAAGATCCTTAGAGCAGGTTATTACTGGTCTACCATGGAAACAGACTGCCATCATCACTCCCGAACATGTCACAAATGCCAGATATATGCTGACAAAGTACATGTACCTCCAGTTCCATTAAGCGTCCTGACGGCTCCTTGGCCTTTTGCAATGTGGGGTATTGATATGATTGGAGAAATCAAACCTACTGCCTCCAACGGACATCGCTTTATCCTGGTCGCTATTGACTACTTCACAAAGTGGGTAGAAGCAGCTTCATTTGCTTCTGTTACCAAGAATGTGGTAGCCCGGTTCATCAAATGCAATCTCATTTGTCGGTATGGCATCCCTGAACGGATTATCACTGACAATGGCACAAATCTAAACAACAGAATGATTACTGAACTTTGCACACAGTTCAAGATCAAACATCATAATTCTTCTCCATATCGACCAAAGATGAACGGCGCGGTGGAAGCTGCCAACAAGAACATCAAGAAAATCATACAGAAAATGACAGTAACCTACAAAGACTGGCATGAGATGTTACCTTTTGCTCTTCATGGTTATCGCACATCTGCGCGTACCTCAACAGGGGCAACTCCATTCTCCTTAGTCTATGGCATGGAGGCAGTTCTTCCAATTGAAATTCAGATTCCTTCCCTAAGGATTATGAAAGAAGCCAATCTAGACGAAGACGATTGGATTCAAACACGGTTGGACCAGATAAACTTGATTGATGAGAAAAGGCTCGCAGCCATTTGTCATGGTCAGCTATACCAAAAGCGTATGATCAAAGCCTTCAACAAAAAAGTCAAAAGTCAAGCATACCAAACTGGTGGCTTGGTTGTCAAACGCATCATCTTACCACAAGGTGATCCCAGAGGCAAATGGACTCCCACCTACGAGGGACCATTCATAATCAAGAAAATATTCTCCGGCGGTGCCATGTTGCTTACCACCATGGATGGCGAGGATTTCCCACACCCTGTGAATGCTGACATAGTCAAAAAATACTTCTCTTAAAAAGAAAAAAAACAGCTCGCTAAGTTGAAAACCTGAAAGGGCAACTTAGGCAAAAATGAGCGTCTCGGTGGATTGAAAACCCGAAAGGGCGGTCCAGGCAAAAATTAGAGACTAAACAAATACTATCCCGGTAGGCTGAAAACCTGAAAGGGCGGCCTAGGCAAAAGTTAGGGAATGAAGCATACAACTGTGTTCTGTTCAGCTGCCTACTCACCATCAAGATTCAACACCTCAAAGACACCGATCAGTCTAATCACTTTCTTCCAACAAGTGAGGGATGAGATGCTCGAAGACAGATTGGCAATAGCAGAGTTGAAACTTGACTGGATCATTTTCACATAGCTATTTATTTTCATAAATATTTTTCAAAACTTTCTGACGGTTTCCTACTTCTAGGATTGTTGTCTCCCTGTGCTAACCCGCCTATCATGGCTCTTTTCAATGCAGCTCTTTCAAAAATCACTATTTTCATTTCTTCTGTTTAAATACGTAAGCATCCCAATGATAATTTTGAATGAACATATGCATTCGAATATGATTGATGTTTACCAGGAAAAACAGGAATGGCATTCAGGAAATGTCCCGATCATCTGGACATTATCCCATCAGAAGAAAATTACCAAGAGAAACGCATTTCTCAGCAAATTCCTCAAAAAGATTTTCTCTTCAAAAGAAGTCTTATTCCCCAGCAGGGTTGTTCCAGATTACTATCTTCAAAAGGTGTGATCCCCGCGCCCGGACTTGGTCAGATAGTGCATCGGAGGATTATGCATCTTCCTCATTCCCATTTGAAAGGGCATCAGAACTTCCAGTTACCTTTGGTTCCCCAAGCAGTAGTCAAAGATCCTTCAACGGGATACCCGGGTTCTCAAAGAATTTCCCCAGACGAGGGTACTCAAGCAAGACAAAAGATCATCAACGATCACAGTCCAGCTGACTAGTGGGAATTTATTTTTCCAACTAGAAGCTTGACACGCATCACATTCACATTCACATTCATACATTCATACATTCATACATTCACATATTCATACATCATACATCATGCATCATGCGCATACTCATGCACAACATAATATGCATATTTCTCCGGGAATATCTCACATTTACATGCATCATAAACATTGCATATCACTAACTTGATTTTTCAGGTAGGCAGATATCTTCAACAGAGATGTTCTCAATCACATGCCGTGTTCACCTGAACTCCATGAACAATTCTCTCAGATATAATCAAGCCGAAGATTCATTCTGATCACTTACCAACTCAAAAACAGACATCACAGATCAAAGCGATACCTCAGACGGTTCCAAAACGATCTAGCATCACAGATCTAAAGCGATACCTCAGACGGTTCCAGAACGATCTAACGTTGCAGATCTAAAGCGATACCTCAGACGGTTCCAGAACGATCTAACGTTGCAGATCCAAAGCGATACCTCAGACGGTTCCAGAACGATCTAACATTGCAGATCTAAAAGCGATACCTCAGACGGTTCCACAATGATCAACTTCCAAAATGAAAAAACTTTGGACAAGTTCCGTAACGATTATCTTCCAAGACTTAAAGCGGTAACCTTGGACGGTCCCGAAACAGTCAACACAAAGACTTTCGAATCCTTCATCAAGATATAATCAATGGATTCATTCTGATGAACAAACCCTCAACCCATTTACCAGGTGGCATCTGAAAGCCCATCTCAGGTAATGTTTCAATCTGCCAACAACATTTCGCAGACGACATTCAAATGCAACTTCCAACATCTCTTCTGATCAAGGTAAGTGCAAATTTTCAGGGCATCTAAATATTCAATCATCTTCTACCTTCAGATTTCAGACAATCTCTTCAGGTTTAAGAAGATTGAATAGGGGCAACTGTTATACCCCAAAATTTGCCCACATATTTTTCAAGAAAACTCCAATCTGAAAATTAAGAGTCTCATATAATCATGGATTTTTATTTCAACAAATATCCTGATATATGAAATACTTAGTTTTTAGAATTTTTCTTATACAGTAATTTGGCTTGCAGTTGAATTTATTCTTATGCAAACGCCAAATACTGTTTATTACTTCACACATGCTATTTATTTATTTACAGATAAATAGTACTGACACAATTGGTACAGAGTTAAATCTTTTTGCAGGCGCAGAATCAGGAAACTCAGACTGTACTGGTAACAGTAAATATTAGTTATTTATTATGTCTGTGTTTTTCTAACAAGTCATGTAAATAAACTTTCATTTTTCACATAAAACAAAAACAAAAAAACAAAAAAAAACAAAAAAAGAAAATTAACTTTGACCGTTGATTTTTCACTTTTAACTGCTGTTTCAATACCGGGACAGTCAGTCGACAGCCAAACTGCTGGCAGAACAATTCTCAGTGTTTTGTACCATCAATCAAATCAATCTTTCACAATTTAAAATTCCAAGATTTTTGTTCAAGAAGTCTTCTGAATATCACATGATTAGCAGAGACTCAACACTGCACAAAAATCAGGTACGCTTAACTGTCTCCTACACAAACAGTCCCTAATCAGGGTTTTTCTTGTTTTTACAGGAGCAACAAGTTTTTGAGAGCTCAAATGGATTTCATATACATCCATACATCTCAAAGTACCATCATACAAATTTTCAAACTTCAATTCACTCAGACGCACCGTCAGCAGCTCAAACAGTCAACAGACGACCCGTTTGACCAAAAAAGTCAACAGACAGTCAAAAATGAAATTTTTTGTCAAAGTCCATATTTTGTCAAAGGATTCATCATTTGATCATTGGATGATCATAATTCATCAAGGAAAGATCAAAAATCAACAAAACCCTAAGATTCAAAATTAGGGTTTTTGCCTGAAAAGTCAACTCAACTTTGACTGATCATAACTCTCTCATCCTTCATCCAAAAAATTCAAACCAAAGCTTGTTTTGAAGGAAATTCAATTATCTTTCAAATGCCATTGATCCCATGGTCATTGGATTCACCATTTGAAAAATATGATCAAAGACATTACAGGTCATTTTCAAAATCAACAAAAAGACACTTTTTTCAAAAGGACACACAAGGAGCTTCAAAAATCATTTTGACATGAGACCAAAGGCATTGGTTAGAGGACTCTTTGAGGTTTCCAAAAAGTGCAAGATCTCCTTCATATGACAAAAATTGAAGGATTTACACCTTGTTGAAGTTGGCTAAATTTTGGGAAAATGCATGAAATCAACATTGTTCAAAATTGCATTTTTTCCAAAAGGGGCCAAGTTTTC
Organism: Vicia villosa; assembly: GCF_029867415.1. Lineage (NCBI taxonomy): Eukaryota > Viridiplantae > Streptophyta > Magnoliopsida > Fabales > Fabaceae > Vicia > Vicia villosa. The sequence goes on along the minus strand of NW_026705857.1, from coordinate 321,563 downwards.
AGCATTCAAACATCATTTCCATGATGATATGGGCCTCCCACGACCAAGACAAGGCCCACACCATTTTTTATTCATTTTTTGCTTGATTTTATCTTACTTTAAGATTAAAATTAAAAGGAAAATGCATGGATAATGGTAGCTTAACTTCCAAGCATGACTCACCTCAAAGAATCTTCATCTTTCTGCAGAAAATTGAAGGACAAGGCAGGTGCATTGAAGGCAAGATGACTTGGTCAAGAATTCAAGGTTTTTTAATATTAAAGAACCAAACTTTCAACAAAGGCAACAAAGCTTCTTAGCTTGAGTTCCAAGCAACTTTGGGCTATAAATGAGCTATCATACTTCAGCAACAAGGAAAAAAAAAGAAAAGGGGGACGAAATAGAAGAAGAGCTTGGCCATCTTTATCATAAAATTCTCCAAAAAAATACATACACTTTGTAAATTTCAAATTCAATTCTCCAATCAATATTAATACAAACCAAGCTTTTTAATCATCTTCTCCAACATCATAGAGTAAGATTGAACGCTTAACACAGGCCCATGAGAGTCATATAAAGAATATAATGTTCTTCATGTACATATGAACTTTATTTTCGTTTTCCTACATGCAATTAATTTCAATGCAAACTAACCATTCTAATATGCTCATGAGGTCTTATATGAGTGATCTGGGCCTTAACATTAGAATTCCCACGTGAGGATAGCCATATACCATTGATACATACATATGAGTGTTCTTGCTTGAATCTCTTCGAACCCATGGCTACAGGCCTCAAATTGCAAAACTAACACCACCAATGAACTCAGGGCATCATGTTTAGTGGATCTGGGTTGCTATCTTTCATTGCTAACACGTATTTTTTTGCAGGTTCATCAGTTGCTAAAAAACTGTATGTTTTAACGTCCAAATAGAGGAGGTTAAAAACCCCCGCTATTTGAGTCTAAAAATCCCACCTCTGGAGGTTGAAGACGACCACGCGTCCAAGCGTGGTTCGTCAGCTCCAATGTTGACTTTTCAGCGCGCCTGCGTGGCCTCTTCCTTGGCTCTCATTCGCTGGTCAATCCAGCGTGGGCCCCAGACAGAAACTTTGAATTCTCCTTGAATTCAGTGTATACTACTCATCATCATATCATGTGCCTTCAGATCTGAACCACTTGATCAATCTCGCCAACTCAATCCAACGCACCAGACATGCAACCACACCATGAACCTTCATTCAAATTCCACACTGGATAAGTATCTTTTTTTTATCTTCTATTTTATTTTAATTTCTTTGATAAATTAATTAAAAATAGTTTAAAAAATCCAAAAAATACACAAAAAATATTTTTAGACTTCTAAAATAATATATTATTTTCTGAAATAAAAATATTTTATTTTTCTTCAAAATTTCAATATTTTGCATAATTAATTAGTATATATTTATATATTTTCTTTTTAATTATTCTAACCAATCAAAAAATCCTAAAAAAAAAATTGTTCTTTGTGTTAAATATTGTTTATATATTATAAACTAATTTTGTACATATTTTGAATAATTTTCTTTTTAAGTTTTAATTATTTGTATAATTATTTGCATAATTATGTTTTAATTAACTTAAATCAATTTCAAATCAATTTCCAAAAATTCCAAAAAAATTAGTTTTGTTTTAAAATTAATTAACAAATATTTTGTACATATTTCAAACTTAATTTCTAGGTTTAAATATATTTCCATCTTTTTTCTTCATTTTAATTTAATTAATCATGCATTAATTATAATTAAAACCAATCATAAAAAATCCAAAAACATGCCTTTTATTTTTCTTGCAATTTAAATTCCTAGATAAATGTATAGGATGTCAAATTCATGTAAATAGGCTAGTTTACATTTCCTGCACAACCGATGTAATAGCGTAGATTTACTTTCCGCACTTTACATTTCCGCACTTTAATTTCCAGCAAATATAAACTGCGTGTATGTCAAAGATAAAATTGAACCGTTAGATCACTAACTTCAAAGATAAATATCTGAATCCAATCACAATCACACTTGCACCTCTTAAGGTAATCCCTTTTACAATCTTTCAAAATCAAAGTCAAATTCCACTGTTTTGAGTACAAAATCGAACCTTGCTTTTATATCCGGTGAAAGGATAGATTTTTAAAGGAAATAGGATAAAGACCTTACAACTCAGGGTAGACCTCCTAGTTTGCTTGCTCAAATCAAAACAAACAAAATTCTCATACACTGTTGATTTTTCAAAACTTTCAAAAAAGACAATACTTTGTATACATCCAAACACAGATTATTACAAAGTTAACGTTCTTTTCAAAACATCTTTCGAAAGATAAACAAGCATTTTGTATACATCCACACACGGATCATTACAAAATTCAATTTACAAAGTATTTGGGAGCCACATATGAGCAATTTCAGAGCAATTGAAAAGTGATCGAAAAACAAGTGAGCTAAGCAAACTTAAGAGCCCATGGATAACCATGGATACAAAGGGTGCTAACACCTTCCCTTTGTATAACCTACCCCCTTACCCAGAATTTCTTAAAGGTCTTTTTTCTGTGTCTTTTATAAACCTTTCCTTAATTGGATAAAATAAAAGGTCGGTGGCGACTCTGTGAATTTTTCAAAAATGCGAAAGCATTAAGCGACACAAAAAGGAGTCAGTTCACGTATCTCTACAGATCAGAGGTATGGCCCGGTATTGAAAAAAATCGGAGGTCCACACGTCTGGACAGATGATTGTCAGAAAGCGTTCGACAGCATTAAGGAATATCTGCTCGAACCACCCATTTTGTCTCCTCCAGTGGAAGGAAGACCTTTGATAATGTACTTAACCGTCTTAGAAGATTCCATGGGTTGTGTCCTTGGACAGCAAGACGAGACGAGAAGAAAAGAGCATGCCATTTACTACCTAAGCAAGAAATTCACTGACTGTGAATCCCGCTACTCCATGCTCGAGAAGACGTGTTGTGCTTTGGCCTGGGCTGCCAAGCGTCTCCGCCAGTACATGATTCGACATGCTACTTGTTTGATCTCTCATATGGATCCAATCAAGTACATCTTTGAGAAGCCTGCTTTAACTGGGAGAATTGCCCGTTGGCAGATGTTGTTATCAGAATATGACATTGAGTATCACGCACAGAAAGCCGTGAAAGGAAGCATCCTAGCTGAGCACCTGGCTCACCATCCACTCAATGGTCATGAATCAACCAGTTTTGACTTTCCGGACGAGGACGTCATGTACCTCAAGATGAAAGATTGCGACGAGCCACTACCAGACGAAGGACCTGAGATAGGATCCCAGTGGGGCTTAATCTTTGACGGAACTGTCAACGCTTATGGACGAGGAATTGGGGCAATCATTGTTACACCTCAGGGTACCCATATTCCATTTACTGCCAGATTAACTTTCAAGTGCACAAACAATGAGGCCGAATATGAAGCTTGCATCATGGGTCTCGAAGAAGCCGTGGATCTAAGAATCAAACACTTGGATGTATACGGAGATTCTGCTTTGGTCATCAATCAAATCAAAGGAGAATGGGAAACACGCCAACCAAGGCTAATTCCTTACAAAGACTACGCGAGAAGATTGTTACCATTCTTCGACAGGGTAGATTTTCATCACATTCCTCGTGAAGAAAACAACTTGGCTGATGCATTAGCCACACTCTCTTCCATGATTAGGATAAATCATTGGAATGACATTCCTCGGATCGATGTTATGCGCCTGGATAGGCCCGCTCATGTTTTCACAGTAGAAGCAATCATCGACGACAAACCGTGGTATCACGACATCAAGAACTTTCTTCAAAAGCAAGAGTACCCTCTTGGGGCGTCAAAGAAAGATAGAAAGACTTTGAGAAGGTTAGCTTGTAGATTCTTCCTGAATGAAGATGTTCTTTACAAGAGAAACTTCGACATGGTTCTGCTCAGATGCGTTGACAGAAAAGAAGCAGAAGTACTCATGAGAGAAATACATGAAGGTTCCTTTGGTACTCACACCAATGGACATACCATGACAAGGAAAATACTGAGAGCAGGATATTATTGGCTGACGATGGAGTCAGATTGCTACCAGTACGCAAAGAGGTGTCACAAATGTCAGATCTACGCCGATAGAATTCATGTGCCACCATCTCTTCTTAACATACTCTCTTCCCCTTGGCCTTTCTCCATGTGGGGAATCGACATGATTGAAATGATCGAGCCAAAAGCGTCCAACGGACATCGCTTCATCTTGGTAGCTATAGACTATTTCACCAAATGGGTTGAAGCAGCTTCATATGCAAACGTTACAAGACAAGTTGTCGTCAGGTTTATCAAGAATCACATCATCTGTCGCTACGGCATTCCTAGCAAGATAATCACTGACAATGGGTCAAATTTGAATAACAAAATGATGAAGGAGCTTTGTGAAGAATTCAAGATTGAGCATCACAACTCATCTCCTTACAGACCAAAGATGAATGGAGCTGTAGAAGCAGTTAACAAAAACATCAAGAAAATCGTTCAGAAGATGGTCATCACTTACAAAGATTGGCATGAAATGCTCCCGTATGCTCTTCATGGTTACCGTACATCAGTACGTACTTCGACTGGAGCAACTTCTTTCTCCCTTGTATATGGCATGGAGGCAGTCCTACCTATAGAGGTTGAGATTCCATCGATGAGAGTCTTGATGGAAGCAAAATTAACAGAAGCCGAGTGGTGTCAAAGCAAATTCGATGAATTGAATTTAATCGAAGAAAAGCGCATGACAGCTTTATGCCACGGTCAGCTATATCAACAAAGAATGAAGAAAGCTTTCGACAAAAAGGTTCGACCTCGCACAATCAAAGAAGGCGATCTTGTAATCAAAAAGTTTCAATCTTTTCTCACAGATTCGAGAGGGAAATGGACTCCCAATTATGACGGCCCCTACGTGGTCAAGAGAGCTTTCTCAGAAGGAGCCTTAATACTCACGACTATGGATGGAGAAGAATTCACCCGTCCTGTGAACGTCGACGCAGTCAAGAAATACTTCGCCTAAATAAACAAAAGAACAACTCGCTAAGTTGAAAACTCGCAAAGAGCAGCTTAGGCAAAAAAGAGCGTCTCGGTGAATCGAAAACCCGAAAGGGCGATTCAGGCAAAAGTTAGAGACATAAAAAATAAATAATCAATCCCGGTAGACTTAAAACCCGAAAGGGGTAGTTTACGCAAAAGTTAGGGATATATGGCAAGTAACTGTGTTCAGGACAAACTTGATCATTCAAAAAACCATAGCGGAGTATTCATCAGCAGTAGGTCATCTTCTACGAAGCACGAATACAACGCAACTCGGAGTGGAAGGGAAAGATAACGGTCGTCACGTTTCATCGTAGCCCTTTTCCCGAAAAATTACCAATTTCCAACTTTGTAAATACTCCATGGAATCAAGCATTTGGCTGATTACCATTCCATATATAATAATTTGAGCCTTGTGCCTTTCTTTGCAATCGAGTCTTTTTCAGTTTCTTGAGATGCATTTTAAGTTTAAACAGTCATTTTCTTGAAACAAATGTTTTCATAAAATAAAATGAATTTACTTGCAAAAAAAATAGAGGTGAAATTTCTTTCTAAGGTTTACAAACAATAGGAAGAATGTAAACAGTTGCTCCGAGAACAGTTGAGACTCCGGGAACCAAGATTCCCCCATGAGGTCGCTTTGCGAACATCTCCCGATGGCGGATCTTCACTTCTATTCATGTTACTCACTTCGGACGGCGGACAACTGATAACCAGGTATTCCCGACAGAGTTCGAACTACAAGAAGAGGACATCTTCTGATCAACAAGATTCAAGTCGTATCATAGGATTTTACATCTGCGACAATTCTATTCACTTTCACTTTACATTTTATATTTGTCATAATATTCATGCATACATTATAACTGCATAGTCGAGTCAGGCTTTGATCATGTGAATGCCCGAGTCATTAAAGCATATACTCAAGATTCCCCTGCAAAGTTGTGAAAGGGCTTTTCTTCTTCATAAAGAAGGTTCATACACCCAAATTCCCCAAGCAAGTCAACAAATGGTAGTCTCCCTCAAAGAGATAGTTTGTTCACTTTTGGAATTCCCCAACTGAGAATCTCCTGCAGAGCGACGCTCGACAATCTTCTTCAAATAAGATAGTTTGTTTCGCATTTTGGAGTTCCCCACAGGGTCGATGAGCGGTTCTCTTCTCCAAGAAGTGTGGATTCCCCGACATAATTGATAAGTGGTAGTGTTTCCTCCTGGAAAACAGTTTGGTATTTCCCCAGCAGGGTCAAGAGATGCCACTCTTCGTCAAAGGAAACAGTTTGGTATTTCCCCAGCAGGGTCAAGAGATGCCACTCTTCGTCAAAGAAAATAATTGGGAATCTCCCCAGCAGATTGACAAATGATCCCCAGCGAAGTCAGTGAATGGCAGTCTCTTTCGGCAAAAGAAAGTTCACTCACTTTTTCAGACAAAAAATAACGAATAGCAGCCTTCTTAATGAAGAAAGTTCGTTTCGCTTAAAGATTCCTCAACAAAGTCAGCAAATGGCAGTCTCTTTCAGCAGAAGACAGTTTGCTCACTTTCTTTCACGACAGGATCAACAAATGGCGGTCTCTCCCAGTAGAAGACAGTTTGTTCCCCTAGCAATTGGCAAATGGCAGTCTTTCCCCAAGGAAAGACAGTTTGTCTGTTAAACATTCAAGAGATCGACAAATGGCAGTTTCTTTAAACAGTTTGTCTGTTTCTGGGATGTTTCATACCCTTCAGAGTTGACAAATGGCAGTTTTCCTCCTAGGAAAACAGTTTGTTAATTCCCCTCAGAGTCGACAAATGGCAGTTTTCCTCTTAAGAAAAATAGTTTGTTGATTCCCTGACATGAGTCGACAAATGGCAGTTTTTCCTCTTAGGAAAACAGTTTGTTGATTCCCTGGCATAAGTCGGTGAATGTTGGTTTTCACCCCGAAAACAGTTCGTCCGCTTTCAAGCAAAGTCATTAGCCCCTCAAAAGATCATGAGGCCATATGACATTCTTTCAAAGACGTCAAGTCAAAAGGGAAGATAGTGAAGTTTCTCTACTACCATCAAATGGCGTCTCATCTCCAAGTGCTGATGAGAAGTTTGGTGAGGAAACAAACCTTTGAAGTTTCTCTACTACCATCAAATGGCATCTCATCTCCAAGTGCTGATGAGAAGTTTGATGAGGAAACAAACCTTTGAAGTTTCTTTACTACCATCAAATGGCATCTCATCTCCAAGTGCTGATGAGAAGTTTGATGAGGAAACAAACCTTTGAAGTTTCTTTACTACCATCAAATGGCATCTCATCTCCAAGTGCTGATGAGAAGTTTGATGAGGAAACAAACCTTTGGAAATTTTCTCTTTATCTGAGTTATTGTCCAAACACGGCTAAGACCAGTTTCGAGATATGGACATCCGAAACAAGGGGAAGGTTGTTTACCTTTTTCTAAGTGTCAACACTTAGTTAAAGAAGATGGATTGCACATTCTACATTGCCATCCATTCACCAGAATCCACATGACGTATTCCTACAGGAGTTTGTCTCCTCATCCCCCGCCAAGTGTGACAACGGGATCAAGTCATGCAAGGATCTTATCAATTACAACATCTCAGGAGCGCCCAAAATTCGGGCATTCTTTGATATTTAAGTCTCTTTCACGCAGGAGAGATCGAGATATCAATCTCTCTCCCTCCAGATAAAAGAAACTTAAATAGGGGCATATGTCATACCCTAATTTTTGACCCCCCTGAGATGACATATCTTCAGGGTTTTCATCAGGTCAAAGCAAGTACCCAGAACAGTCACTTCTTCATCTAGCATTTAATCGAGGATGTTCAAAGACAAGAAAACTCAGGCAAAGGATCAATCAGTAGAAGGATTAGTCTCTAACATAATCATAGGACTCAAGAGCTTCATTTTCTCACCTATGATTGATTAGACACCCAGTCCTCTGAATACAGATTTACTCAGGTCACCAGGCTAGGGTTTTTAAGCCTATCAAGGACTAAAATCAGGGATCACCTTTGGGAAACCCTAAAAAGCCCCAGGGGATCATTCAAAGACATCAATCATCTTCAAATAGCTCATATAACAAGATCCACTGGACATCACACCTCAATTCAAAGTCTACAGTCATTATTTTCATATGGTCGACAATTAGGGTTTTTGACCTAATTCCCCAGGATAGTTGACTTTTAATCAGGGCATGGATCCAAAACTCAAGACATGATTCAAGAACCTCTACTACCTCAATATAACCCATTTACATCACTCATTTGAGGAGAAGATCTTGATTCTACACAAAAGTCCAAATCTCACTTTATTTGGAAAAAAGTCAACTGTATGGGATCACCTTTGACTTTTAAGATTTTTGATCAAAACATGACTTTCAAGGATAAATATCATCAATATATGGATAATAAAGTCATTTGACCAAAGAAATTCAAGAAGAATCTTCAAGGAGCAAAAAGTCGGGAATTAGGGTTTTTGAGGGCATTGTGGGAACTCAAAATTTCACCTACACAACTCAAAAAACTTCCAACATGAAAGTTGTAGATCTTGCAAAATAAAACAACATCTTACAATGGAACTTTTTTCAAAAGATCAATCATTTAAGAGTTTTGGAAATTTTGAAGTTTTAGGTCATAAACACTTAGAAAATTTTCTAAGTGTTTTAACCTAGTTTTCTTCCAACTTTGGCCTCATTTTTCACAAAATTGCCAAAGGATTATGAAGAAACTCCAAACTAATGATTTGAAGTAGATGTTTAGGGCTTTCCAAATTGTGTTCAACCTTCTCCAAATTCATTTTGAGCTAGGAGTTATGCTTGTTCAAAGTTGGCCTCATGAAGTGAAATTATAGGTCATGCATCATTTTTGAACTTTGCAATTTTGTGCACATGACCTCAATTATGGATGCTACACGACCCATAACACATCTGAAAAACATGCCATGCATCCATTTTCACCATGCCATGATCATTGAGGAAGATTCCTAAAACAAGAACATGTGATTATGTAATGATTACATTTGAGAATTTATGGCAAATTGATGAATCACCCAAGGAATCTTCTCACCAACCAATTAGAGCTCACTTTGTATCTGGAATGTTCCCTAAGATCAGAAAGAATCAAAGGATAGGGAGCTGGCTCGAAAATGCAATGATCACACTTGGATATTCTTGGAAATTTCTTCATGGCTAAGAAACCAAATTCACTTCACTAAGCAAGCTCACTCTCTCAATCAGTACTGAATCATTTGCCTATAAATAGGAGAGCATACCTCAGTAGAAAAACACACCAAAGCAACCATATTCCTTGCTATCTCTTTCTCTCCTCATGCTTATTGTTTTTCAAAGTTCTTTGGCAAGAAGAATCGTTTTCTTCAAACCAGAGCTTATCTTTGAAAAGTAAGCATTCTAACATCTCAAGGGGGATCATTTGAGGTGATCCAAGCACCTGGATCACTTCTGTAAGTGAGGGAACGCCATTGTTGCTCTCACTTTGGAGCTGTTGCAGTTGGAGGTCCACCGAGCAATTCAGAAGGCTCCAAGCAAGGTTAAGCATCCAGGCACGTTCCATAGGAGGTAGTGAAGCTATCCAGATGGTCGCAGCTCATCTGTAACTGCAGATTCATCATCCCCCATGTTCACTTGAAGCTCAAATCGAGGGAGGTCCATAGAGCAATTCAGAAGAATTGAAGTTACAATAGGCATTCAGTTAGCATCACTGAGTCCCAAGGAAGCTTTTGGGATCATTCATACAAGCCCAGGTGCTCTCTAACATCCTCACGACCTCCATTTTCAGAGGTAAGTTTCTGAACTCCACCTCTTTAATTTAAGCACTCTTTGTGATAAAGCTCGATTCTATCTTGTTCAGCATCATCAGAGGATTGAAAACCCTCTATCATCATTCATTTATCTTTAAGTATAGCCATTTAATTTGATTTTTAAATTTTAGGGTTCTTCACGTTTTCTGGTAAATTAGTTAGATATAGTTAATATAAATTTATGTTAGTTACATATCTAGAATCGTGAGTAAATTTAGAGCAAGTTTGGTCTTTATATCGTTGCAAATGGATGAGAATTGAGAGAGTTCAGAAATTCAAATTGTTGGAGCTTGAGGAAGAAGATGACAATGGTGGTGGCGCGCAAATTTCAAATCTGAGGGCCAAGTTTATTTTATTTTGAATGGTTTGTGTTTTACAAACGAATTCATCGTTTGCCCTAGTGGCCTCACATGCGCTCTTAGTCTCCTCATGCCCAAGGTCTGGGGTTCGAATCCCCCTCGCCCCAGACTTTTTGTTTCTTTTATTTTTCCATGATTTACCACTTGTTTGAAAATATAATGAACTGGGTGTGTGTTATAATCACCAAGCGCGCGTTGGCTCAGTGGTGTTGTTTTGGGACTGGTAACATAAAGGGCGTGGGTTCAAACCATGGTGAGACCAAAACATTATTTTTACCACTAATTTCCTTCATTTTTCTCACAACTTCACACAATTAATTCACCTATCAAATTAAATCATTTTCACCTCATTTTTCACACACTTGCTATTTAATATATCTATTTTGTGAATAATCAAAAAAATCATAAAAATATTATTTATTTCATATATTTTTATTAGGTTTAAAATAGTATGTTTTAAGTGTTTTCTTAAATACTTTAAAATATATATTTTCATTTTGTTTTAACCTAATTACTTTGTGAATAATTTTATGATAAAACCCTAATTATTTAGGTCTTAATTAGGTATAGATTTCATCTTTGCCTTAATTAAGTTGACTTTTGTCAATTTGCAAAACTGTTTTCAATCTCCGATCAAACAGATGATTAAGGTTTTCAAACAACAAAACCTTATATCATTACAAATCATTTTCAACTGTTTCTCATAAACAGTAAATCATTTTCAAATGGGCCTCTAATAGAGTATAAGTCCCAACACCTTCTTCTCTTCTTAGCTTGTTTTCAAAACTGTATTTTCAAAATCTTCTTTCTGTTTTCAAAACATTCTTCTGGTATTTGAAGGGCATTATTCCCGGTGAAACTCTTCAGATACCTATGTGACCTTTGTCCATCTTCACTTCTTCTATTTTCAAAAAAAAACCATTAACTGTTTATTATATATATATTCAACTGTTATCCATCAATTGCTGGTAAGGCTTTGTACATACTTCTTCAAAGGCCTCCACTCCATCCAGGTTAGGCTTTACAAGCTTTCAATTTACAGTCTTTATTTAAATTACTGTCAAATATAAACTGTGCATATATATTAGTATAGAACTATGTTTGAGTATAAACCCTAGGACAGTTAAACTATATATATATTATAGGAATATGGCCTAGGATTGAGAATGTCTTCCCGGTGAAGGCTCTTTCCTAATTAGAGATCTGTAGTTCAAACCCCCAAGATGAATTATTCCCGGTGAAACATCTTGGCAAAAACCTTAGAATCCAAAGAAATAGGACACATCCACCCAAAGAGGAATTATTTCCGGTGAAACCTCTTACCCATTTGCTTAGAGCCAAAATAAGTTCAAAACCACATAGCTTTCTCTTATGCTATAACAAGGACCCTCGATGACCCTCGACTAGCCTCCTCTTGGGCTTTGTACAAGGACCCACAGGCTTCTTAAAAGCATTTCCAGCTTCCTCTTGAGCTTGTATACAAGGACCCACAGGCTTCTTAAAAGCATTTCCAGCTTCCTCTTGAGCTTATATACAAGGACCCATCAGGTTTCTTATAAACATAGGAACAGGTCTTTAGTCACCCTTTAACATACCCTGGTGAGTTTCTTCCAATTTAAACCAGACTTTAAACAAGCTAAGTTTGTCTCAATTTTACATTGGGTACACCCTTTTGGAATGAGAGACATGGACAGTCTCTGTCACCCTTATCTTCATCAATCTTCCTTAGCAGAGTCTAGGATCCATGTTTGTTTATCCTCAGCAAGTGTCAGCCTTCATCTTGGGCTTTAAACAAGAAGTCTCCACTAGATAATCTTTCTGCCTTTCATTTTAACAAAAATCCCTGGAAAGGGTTAGCCTCCAAATCATTCCTTCATTTTCAACAAAAACCCTTGGAAAGGGTTAGCCTCCACATCATTCTTTCATTTTAACAAAAACCCCTGGAAAGGGTTAGCCTCCACATCATTCTTTCATTTTAACAAAAACCCCTGGAAAGGGTTAGCCTCCAAAATCACTTCAAAAACCAAAGATTCATTTCTCTTAGGAGATAATTTCCCCAAAAAGAGTCAAAATCCCTGGAAAGGGTTAGCTTCCAAAAATCAGTCTTTTAACAGATAATGTCTCCAGCTGAGTCAAAATCCCTGGAAAGGGTTAGCTTCCAAAAATCTGTCTTTTAATAGATAAATTCTCCAGTAGAGTCAAAAATCCAACAAAAACAGTTAGCCTCAACCTTGGGCTTCATACAAGGCACCAAAACAATAAAACCCCCTTGTTAATAGCCAGCCTCAACCTTGGGCATTGTACAAGGCAGATAATAGAGTCTCCCCCAGTGAGTCCTTCATTTTTTAGTAGCCACAACCTTGGGCTTTGTACAAGGCAGATAAACCATATTTCATGTGTCAAAGGTTCCTAACATCTAGGATCTTTTCCTTATTAGAGTCATCCATACTCAGTTTACTCAAGAGTCCGCCACAACCTTGGGCTTCATACAAGGCAGAAAATAATGTTTTCCCTAGTTAGAGTCAGCCTCAATTCTGGGCTTTGTACAGAACACCAAATAAAACCCATCAAAAATAGATTCTCCCCAAGTAGAGTCCAGCCTCAATTCTGGGCTTTGTACAGAACACCAAAATTCCTTGTAATTAATCCCCAATGGAGTTTTCTCCCAGAGTCAATAAACAATCAATCAATCAATCAAAAAGCCTCAAGCTTGGGCCTCATACAAGCCAGTTAAAAATCAAATCTTTTTTACAGTAGATAGATATAGCTTATCTCTATAGAGAGATATTGTTACTACTCTACCACATTCAAACAAACAAACATTTCAACATTTCAATTTCATATTTCAATTTCAATCAAAGTCTCCCATTTAGGACTCTGAAAGACATGCTCTGGCACATCCCCAGACTTGTACACTTTCCCTAATTTGGACGAGCATCTTTCTTTCATTTAAGAGATACTAGCATACTTGCAAACACACAAGTAAGGTCACTCTCTTAATGAAATGAATTCAATCATTCTGTCACTCTTTTAAAAATGTTTGTGGTGGAATAGTAGAAATACCTCTCTATAAAGATGACTTCATGTCTCTTTACCGTAAACAGAGATTTAATTCAAGCTTCAACCTTGAGCTTCAAGCAAGGCACCCAAAAATAATTAATAATCAATTAGTTCCCCGAACTACATTAAGCTCTGACTTCCATTAGGGATATGTAGGCATGAGGTTCACAAGGAATCTCAGCGAGCTAATAAAATACCAAAAATAGTCAGTTTGTCTGTCTGTATGTCTGTCTTTTCAAATCAATTCAATTCTCTCTCCTAACACAAAGGAGAAACTTTCCCAATCATTAGCAGTAAACACAATCACAATGACACAGAGAAGGTTCCTGTAGAGTACTACAGATATGTAGGGTGTTTAAACACTTCCCTATGTATAACCGACCTCCCGGACTCCAGAATTTCTAGTCTAGGTGAAATCCCCACACTTAGCAAACTCCTAGGGTTTAGTTGAGATCTTTTTTTCCCTTTCCTACTCGTAGGACAAATAAGAAAGTTCGTGTGATATCGTAGGAAGAACTGAAATAAAATTCATCCCACCACGGGCGCATTCTCCTTCCAAATTTCGCGTGAAGGGTCTAGCGTGCCGTCCTCCCAAGTGAAACGGGGAGGTAAAAAAAACGACAACCACAGAAAAATGGCGACTCTGCTGGGGATATAAGTGTTAAAAACCTTGGTTTTTCATCCAAACCAATGGTTGACCTGTTGCTGGTCCAGCCCCAATGAGGAATTAGGGATGCCAAATTCCCCCTCAAACAAGAGAGGTCCTGCCTAACCTCTGTGTCATTTCATGTGTTTGCTGCATTTATATTTGTTTATTTTGTTTATTCTGTATCGGGAAAGGGCTTGATTCCCCCTTGTGGTGAGAAATCCTATACCCGGATTTGAGTGCAACATAAGATAGGATGGAGGATGTCTTCCCGGTGAAGGCCCTCTAATCTTGGTTCACAATTCTACTCTTGGGATTTGCCTGGCTGGTTGTGATTAACTGCGCCACTGCATTCTGAGACTGATTTGTACCAGGAGGACCTAGAAACACATTAACCCCACTTAAAGCCTTTTTTAGGACGTAGAGCGGTGATTACGGAAGTAATTGTCACGCAGATACTACACTCAGAGAAAACTCTCTTATAGATACCAATCAACGTATCTTTAAGGTTGAGCAAAAACTCTGAGACCCCTAGAACCCGTTCTACAGGTACAAAAATCCTTATCCTTAGTTTACCATTGGGGCGAGGTTTGCGTTTTGACTTCATGACCACTATACCCTTCTGCGCCATGTTTGTTTAAAACTCTTGTGTGTGCATTCATGCATTCATGCATCATTCATTAATAACAACTAAAAACAAAAAGAGTCTTTTTCGAGTCGTTTTTCAAGGAAACTAAATAACGAACGTTTTGAACTTCATAGAAAGAGAGAAACGGAGAAAGGACTTAAGGATCTATACCATGGATTACGGAAGAAAGAGAGCTAGGAAATATACCTTCAAGATTCCCCAGGTCGAGGAACTGGGAAAGCTCGGAAAACTGGTGGTCAACCCCCAGGCTTTCAAGGAGAAGTATGGAAAACTTCTGCCTTTGCTCAATACCAACATGGTGGATGGGATCCTTCCCACCTTGGTACAGTTTTACGATCCAACGTATCACTGCTTCACCTTTCCAGATTATCAGCTCATGCCTACGTTGGAGGAGTACTCTCGTCTGATTGGAATACCCGTGTACGCGCAAGATCCGTACTCCGGTTTGGAAAAGAATCCTGACGACATTATCATTGCTGCAACTACTCCTTTGAACGTAGTCGACATCAGAACTCATATGGTGAGTAGAGGAGGAATTCAAGGATTGCCCTCCAAATTCCTGTTTGATCAAGCTCGGTACTTCGTCAGCATCCAAGATATGAATGCTTTTGAGGAAATCTTGGCTTTGCTTATCTACGGATTGTTTTTGTTCCCTAACATTAACGATTTCGTCGACATCAACGCAATTAAGATCTTCTTAATTGGAAATCCAGTTCCAACCTTGCTTGCGGATGCTTATCACTCTGTGCATTCAAGAAACCTGCAGCGAGGAGGATTAATCACATGCTGCGTACCGTTGTTATACGAATGGTTCGTCT
This sequence comes from Vicia villosa, assembly GCF_029867415.1. Taxonomy (NCBI): domain Eukaryota; kingdom Viridiplantae; phylum Streptophyta; class Magnoliopsida; order Fabales; family Fabaceae; genus Vicia; species Vicia villosa. The sequence continues at coordinate 306,177 of NW_026705857.1, read as the reverse complement.
TGCACCTGCCAAAGTCTAGCACTTTCTGGAACATGAGGGATGGCCTTTACTGGTCACAGAAAATCATGTCTCTCACTCATACAGACATTGATTGGTGTAGTCCTGACAACGACGAAACCAAGATCATTTTCAGTTGCGGAAGTTTTCCCAACATACCCCTTATTGGAACTAAGGGAGGAATCAGTTACAATCCAGCTTTAGCCCGTCGTCAATACGGCTATCCCATGAAAAATATACCAAGTAACATCCAATTGGAGGGTCTGTTCTTCAAGAACATCGACGATCATGGCAACATGCTGAAGAAGGAAATTGTCCAAGCCTGGCGTCTTGTTCACAGCAAAGGGAGAAGATTGTTAGGAAAACATCTTTGCATCTCCCTAGATCCTTACCTTCAATGGGTACGCGTCAGAGCATTCAAGCTCAGGATGCCATATCAACATCAAGAACCCATTCCCCTAAGGGAACCAATATACCTTTTCTCCACCGATGTTGAAAAATTACAAGCGGCATTAAACAAGGTATGCCAAGAAAGGAATGCTTGGAGGAACAAGTATCGAATCGTCAACACGGAAAACGTTGAGATTCATAACATCCTAAGAAGGAAGGATGAGTTACTTGAAGTGCTCGATCGACAAGTGTCACAAACGTCACTTTCTCATCATATCCCTCCTGCTTCCTGGATCATCGATCAGCTCACGTCAGAGAACGCTCAGCTCAAGAAACAGAAGAAGATGTTAGAACGTGAAGTCGGCTCTTCGTCAAAGTTTTAGAGTCCTTTCTCTCAGTTTCTCTGTATTTCCTTTTCAAAGTGTGTAAAAACGGCGTTTTCGCTTAATTAATAAAAGTTTGATGTTTCATAACGTAATTATGGTGTTTCCTTGAAAAATATTAACTTAATTGCATATCATGCATCGCTTTAGTCGTACGCACTGACACGAGAATTGTCGCGGATCTAATAGTCACTTTCCTTTCTCCAGAAAGAGAGGAGGAGAAGGAGGTGAACCAAGACTTTCAAGCTGTCTCATCCATACAACACTCGTTCAAGTCGCAAGAAAAGAATGGAAGACTTTGAGCAAGAGAATGGAGAACTCAGAGAAGAGGTTAATACTCTCAAAGATGCTATTGAAAGACTCAATAGTATGGTAGAAGCCCTGGTAGTTGCACAGAATCGACCAACGCCAGAAGAACCACAAAGGACTGTGGTTTCCGAGATTGTTTCTACTCCTATTCCTCAGTATACCATGCCACCCAACCGACCTTGGGGCATGCCGTATAACTTTATTCCAGAAGGGTACATACCCCCAGTTTCTGAAGTTCCAAGAGCTACAATGGAGATACAACCACCGGAGGGTTACAAACCTCTGGAAATTGAAGTTCCAAGAGCAACGGCAATGGGTTTCACACAACAGAATGCTGAGATTCCAAGATCTGCTGTCATGGCTTCTCCACAGCCCATTATGCATACTTTTCCTCCACAGGGCGGACAAGTATATCATCACGCTCCCAGTGAGGACGCTGGCGTGTATGAAAGATTGGACGAGTTCCAGGAACAGTTTCTGCAAATGCAGAAGGAACTCAAGACTCTTCGAGGACAAGATCTATTTGGAAAGAATGCTGCAGACCTCTGTCTAGTTCCAAATGTTAAGATTCCTCACAAATTCAAAGTACCAGATTTCGAGAAGTACAAAGGGAATTCATGCCCACAAAGTCATCTCGTAATGTACGCTCGAAGAATGTCAACTCAGACTGATAATCAACAATTACTCATTCATTATTTTCAAGATAGCCTGACTGGTGCTGCACTCAAATGGTACATGAACTTGGACAGTTCAGAGATTCGTACTTTTCGAGACCTCGGAGAGGCCTTCGTCAAACAGTATAAGTACAATCTGGATATGGCTCCCGACAGAGATCAACTCCGGGCCATGACTCAAAAGGATAGAGAAAGCTTCAAGGAATACGCTCAGAGATGGCGTGAAGTTGCTGCTCAAATCTGTCCACCACTTGAAGAGAAAGAAATGACAAAAATCTATCTCAAAACTTTGAGTCCATTTTACTACGGACGAATGGTTGCAAGTGCACCAAGTGACTTTACCGAGATGGTAAACATGGGTGTACGTTTAGAAGAAGCAGTTCGAGAAGGACGCTTGAACAAAGAACCAGAATCTTCTATTGGTCCAAGGAAGTATGGAAGTTCTTTCCAGAAGAAAAAGGATCAAGATGTCAGCAATGTCTTGCACAAAATCAAGAAGAAATTTTCAACCTCAAGTTGCAGCAATAACTCCGGTTGTTAACTCAGCGCCAGCTTATCAACCTCAGGTTTCGCAACAACAAATTCAACAAAGGTCGCAGCAACCTCAGCAGCAGGTTCGACCTCCAAATTACAACAATCGGGCTCCAAGGTATCCTGCCTTTGACCCCGTACCAATGCCGTATGCGGAATTGTTTCCAACATTACTGGCAAAAGGACTCATTCAGACAAGGAGTCCTCCAAATCCTACAAACAGTTCCTCACCATGGTATAAGGCTGACCAATCTTGTCCCTATCATCAGGGGGCACCAGGTCACAATATTGAGAACTGTTTCTCTTTCAAGATTGACGTCCAACGATTAGTGAAGAGCGGAATGCTATCCTTCAAAGATACTAGTCCAAACGTCCAAGCAAATCCTTTGCCGCAGCATAAAGAAGCTTCAGTAAATCTGATAGATCAACACCCTAACGTCATTCAAATCTACGACATTCGTCAGATAGGGGAAAATCTTGTCAAGATGCACGCTAAACAAGCTGGGTACGGCCATGTACCACCTCACAACTACTTCACATGCGATATTTGTCCAAAGAATAATCAAGGATGTGCCGTAGTTCAAGCTGCATTACAAGAACAAATGGACTTAGGATGGATTCAACATATCCGAGTCAGGACTGAACATGACATCAACATGGTTCAAGGATGTCCAGGAGAATACAAAATCTACAAAGTTGAAGATCTTGAAGGATCGGTAGTCAGGTTCCATAAAACTTTAAATGGACTTGCCTACTTTGGAACAGATTTCCACGCTTACAGTAGATGCAGAATTTGTCGAAGAAATTCACAAGGATGTTTACGTGTTCGCAACGACATTCAAAAGCTGATGGATGACAATACCATTACTGTTCTTGCCAACAGAGAAGATGACGAAGTCTTTACCGTATCTCCTCAAATTAATCAAGTTGAACCAATGCAAGTTAAGTATGATAGCAGGAAGACAGCAATTGCTCCGTTAGTCATCTACTTACCAGGTCCTGTACCGTATGAGTCCAGCAAGGCTATACCATACAAGTACAATGCTACATTCATTGAAAATGGTAAGGAAATACCATTACCGTCTGTTGTCAACATTGCTGATGTTAGTCGAGTCACCAGAAGTGGACGAGTCTTCAACAGAACAACAGAAAATGTGGAGAAACCTTCGGAGGAAGTACCACATAGGCAAGACAATCATCCGACCAATGCTGTTCAAGCGAAAGAAAATGATGAGATCTTGAAGTTAATCCAGAGGAGTGAATACAACATTGTAGATCAATTACTACATACTCCGTCTAGGATTTCTGTCCTTTCCCTGCTATTGAGTTCTGAAGCTCATAGGGAAGCTCTACAGAAAGTTTTGGAACAAGCTTTTGTAGAACCTGGCGTTACAATAAGCCAATTCAACAACATCGTTGCCAACATCTCCGCCGGAACTAACCTTAGTTTCTGTGACGAAGATCTTCCTGAAGAAGGAGTGGACCATAATCTTCCACTTCACATCTCAGTTGGCTGCATGGGTGATACACTCACAGGAGTCCTAATAGACAACGGATCCTCTCTCAACGTCATGCCTAAATCAACATTGTCAAGATTATCTTTCGAAGATTACCCTCTAAGAAAAAGTCATGTCATCGTCAAAGCATTTGATGGATCAAGGAAGTCAGTTTTTGGAGAAGTGGATCTTCCCATAACTATTGGACCTCAGACGTTCAAAATCACTTTCCAAGTTATGGATATTCCAGCACAATACAGTTGTTTGCTAGGTCGCCCATGGATTCATGAGGCTGGGGCAATTACTTCAACACTTCATCAGAAACTGAAGTTCATAAGAAATGACAAATTGGTAACCGTATGTGGAGAACGAGCTCTGATCGTCAGCAACCTGTCATCATTCTCCGACATAGAACCAAAAGAAGTTGTTGGAACTAAATTCCAAGCACTTTCCTTGGACAAAGGAAAGGAGAAAGCAGCGTCTATTTCTTCCTACAAAGATGCAATCCAAGTTGTAAAGGATGGCACTACCAGTGGTTGGGGGCACATTAATATTCCTACCAACAACAAGAACAGAACAGGAGTTGGATTCTTTCCAACATCATCAAAGACTATTCCAGGAATTGAGGTAGTTCTTCCAATTCAAGAAACTTTCCGCAGCGGAGGTTTTCTTCAACCTGTTCAACAAACAGTCAATACCATCGGTACGGAAAACACCGATGAAGAGGAATGGCTATCCTATCTTAACAAAGCAGGATACATAGCCCTATCAGAGTCTGAATCACCTTGCTGTTATCCGACTAAAGGATCTGAAAGTAAGACTCAACCAAGCAGTGATGAAGTTACTAACAGCTTCACCACCAGAAGTCATGGTTCATCAGAAGAAGTTCCTCCTATCCCCGAAGAAACCTGGGATACATTAGGAGAACCAAGCGGAAAATTCGACTACATGGTGAAATACTCCGCTCCTGAAAGTTCAAGAATCTCTCTTGAAGATATTGTTCCAACTGGATGGAACAGTGATTATGAGTACCTCTCTCAGCCAAAGGAGATGTATAACCCTTGCTATTCATCATCATCAACTAGTGAAATCATCATTGAGGATTATATCCCCAAGTCACCTTCCGAGGCTACGGATCTAGAGTTCACATATCTAGTCAATGCCATCTTGGGAGAAGAGCAAGACCAAAATACAGAAGAGGATGATCTCGAAAGTGTCTCCGACAACGAGTCTCTCCATTCAGAAGATTGGAAGTTTCCTCAAAAGAAAAACCGACATACTCCACTTGGGAATGGGTATGCTCACACCGCTCAGTCTGCTGAAGTAGAAGAAGATCGTCTGAGTGTTGCAAAGACAGTGGTTGGTAAATCAAGACCTACCACAGGCCAGCTTAAGCCTAAGGTTCCAGATTACCTAGTGCACAATGGGGTTCGCCACTACTGGACAGCTGTTGAAGTTTCAACTGTTGTTCGCACTCCTAAGTAGGAACTTTCACCGTTATTTTGTCCTCTCACCATAGCCCAGGGTGAAGAGATGTTTCATAGGGCTTTGCATTTTACTATTTCTTAGGAAAATGTCCCTCTTTGCTTCGCCCAAAGCAATAGAGTTTTGTTTTATAGGGTCTTTGTTTCAAGAAATGACTTTCAATAAATAAAAATGTCATTCTGTTCCGTCGTTAGTTTTTCCTTTTCTCTTTTTCGGAAATTGGTAATCCTAAAAAACACCCTTAAAAAACATCAAAATTTCATTAACTGCATACACCGAGTCTTCCCTCGTTGTCTAAATAAAACTTATCACACATATGCAGATTAATCATAAAATACCCCGTTGAAACGTGCGATCGTATGACTTCTCCAAGCTTTGAGTTTCCTGTATTCGAGGCAGAGGAAGAAGAAGACGAAGAAATATCAAAGGAAATTTCACGGTTACTTCAACAAAAGGAAGAGGCCATTCAGCCATACAATGAGCCTCTAGAGATCATTAACCTTGGTTCCGATGGAAACAGAAAAGAGGTTAAGATTGGAGCTTCGCTCAGTTCAGAGATCAGAGAGAGTTTGATACAACTGCTCAAAGAATTCTCAGATGTCTTCGCTTGGTCTTATCAAGATATGCCAGGGTTGGATACCAGTATAGTGGAGCATCACTTGCCATTAAAAGCAGAATGCCCTCCGGTCAAGCAAAAATTGAGAAGAACTCATCCGGAGATGGCCATGAAAATCAAAGAGGAAGTTCAAAAGCAGATCAACGCAGGTTTCCTCGTCACTTCAGAATACCCTCAGTGGTTAGCTAACATTGTTCCCGTTCCTAAGAAAGACGGAAAAGTCCGCATGTGCGTCGACTACAGAGATTTGAACAAAGCTAGCCCTAAGGATGATTTTCCTTTACCACATATTGATA